>NC_044565.1:46111013-46145773 GCF_007565055.1 Rhinopithecus roxellana | reverse complement strand
AACAACGCCGCTGGGAAGCTCGAACTGGGTGGAGCTCACAGCAAGCTAAAGGAAGCTGCCTTGCTCTGTCGTTCTCCACCTCTGGGGGACACGCAAGGATGAAAGACCACACAGGGGAAGTAAGTAGCGGGAGCCGGTGACGACGCGACCACGACTCTGTCTGACAGCTTGGGGAGAGCCGTGGATATCCCAACGTGGAGGTTGAGATCTGCGAACGGACAGGACTGCCTGCTCCAGGTGTTTGTCCTGACCCCTGAGTAGCCTAAGCAGGGTCAAGCAAGAGAAAGAGCGAAAGAAAACCCCACTAGGGTGCAGTCTGACACCCCCCCACCCCACCACCTCACAGGGAGTACACCCCTGAGAGGGGGAAACTTCCTAAAGGAAGATAGACAGGTTACACTCGCTTGTTCAGCACTATTCTATCTTCGGGCAACCTCTGCCTGCTGCCTTTCCCCCCCCGCTCCCTCCCTCCCCCAGCAAACAGGGTCTGGAGTGGGACCTCAAGCAAAAATCTCCCTCACAGACCAAACAGGACAGTCCTTCTGACTGTAGAAGGAAAATATCCAAACAGGAAGGGGACACCTCTACCCAAACCCCATCAAGTTACGTCACCACCATCAAAGACCAGAGGACAGATATACAACCCCAAAGATGGGGAGAAGCAGGGCAGAAGAAAAGCTTGGAAATTCAAAAAAAAATATTAGAGTGCACTCCCCCTGCCAAAGGAGCGCAGCCCCATTGCCCGACGCCACGGATCAAAGCTGGTCAGAGAGCATTGACGTTGGACGAGAGCGGAGAGAACGAAGGCTTCAGTCCATCATAATACTTATCAGAGCTAACGGAGGAGATTACGTACCCAGCGCAAAGAAAACTAAAAAATCTTGAAAAAGAGTTGAAGACTTGAAGTAGACTACTTCATGCAGCGAAGACATAAACGGAAATGACAGCGGATGCTATGAAAGCCATGACACGAGCATACGTGACAAATGCACAAGCTTCCAGTACACCGACTCGATCACTGGAAAATGAAAGAGTTCTCCGCGATGAAGATCAAATTGAAGGAAAATGAAGCGAGAAGAAGAAAGAGAAAGAAAACCAAAAGAAAAAAGAAGAAAAAAAGAAAGAGAAAAGAAAAAGAACGAATGAGCCCAAGCCTGCAAGAAGTATGGCGAGACGTGAAAAAGACCAAATCTACGTTCGAGTGAGGTGCTGAAAGTGAGGGGAACTAAAAGGGCAACCCAAGTGGGAAAACACGCGTCTTCCGGAAGCAGCCAGAGAACTTTCACCCAACCGTAGGAGGGCAGGCCAAACAGGCCAATTAGGAAAGACAGAGACGCCACAAAGAGACGCCGCCCGAAGAGCAACGCCAGACACAGCAGGGCCCAGACCAGATCACCAAAAGGGGAAAGGAAGGAAAAAACGCTGAAAGGGCAGCCTAGGAGAGGAAGGGCGGGTGACCCACAAAGGGAATGCCCATCAGACGAACGCCGATCTTCTCCGCCTAGATATGAGAGAAAACGCGACAAGCCAGAGAAGAGAGGGGGGGCCAAGAGGCAAATCGGGTCGGCAAGGCAACTAAGAAGGGGGGAACCCAGAAGGGAGAGCCAGCTATAAAAAATCGAAGGGGCAGATAGGACGGAGAAAGAGAAAAGCCGGGACCGAGACGCAAACTAGGCGGAGAGAGGGGGGCCACCACCAGGCCGGCCGGAAAGAGACCCGGAAGGAAGCTTCCGAACAGGGACCAGGAAAACAACCGGGACCAGTCCAGCGCAAAAAAAACAGGCCAAAATGGGAAAGACCAGCGAGGCGAGGAAAAGGAACGGCCATCAACGAACGAAGCAAAAAGAACCAGGGAAGAGGCAGAAGGGCGGGGAGAAAGGGCAACACCAGAACCAAGAGGAACCGGAATTAATGTAAGTGGAGAAAGGCGGCCAATGAAAAGACACAGACGGGCCAAAACGAGCAAGAGTGGCAAGAACCCAGACGGGGCGGGAGGCAGGAGACCCAGCGCACATTGCAGAGGGACATACAGAGGCTCAAAATAAAGGGATGGCGGAAGCTGACCAAGCAATGGAGGAGAACTAAAAAAAAAAAAAAACAGAAGGGTGTTGCAAGCCTTGGCTCTGAGTAAAACAGACTTAAACCTCAAGATCAAAAGAGACAAAGCAAGTGCCATGACATAATGGTAAATAAAGGGATCAATTCACCGGAAGAGCTAAACCTTCCAAAATATATATGCACGCAATCCTGGAGCAACCCAGATTCATCAAAGCAAGTCCTTAGAGACTTATCAAAGAGAGAGAATTAGAACTCCATACATTAATAATGGGAGACCTCTAAACTCCACCTTTCAACATTAGACAGATCAACGAGACAGAAAAGTTAACAAGGATATCCAGGAATTGAACTCATCTTGCACCCAAGCGGGACCTCATAATAGACATCTATGAACTATCCACCCCAACCAAACAGAATATACTTCTTCTCCCCCACCCCACTGCCCACTTATTCCAAAATTGAACCCCATAATTGGAAGAGTAAAGCACTCTCATCAAATGTAAAAGAACATGAACATTTTAAACAAACGTCCATCTCAGACCACAGTGGCAAATCAACTAAACCAGGCTAAGAACTCAATCAAAAACCCGCACTCGGAACTAAACGTGGAAACTGAACATCTCTGTCCTGAATGACTACTGTAGCAAACGCATAATGAAAGTCAGAACTAAAGTGTTCTTTTGAAAACCAATGAGAACAAAGATACAACAATACCAGAAACTCGGGACCATGGAAAGCCATGTGCTGTAGAGTGGAAATTTCATAGCACTAATGCCCACAAAGACTACAGAGATAAGGAAAGATCTTAAAATTGACACTACTAACAATCAACAATCTAAAAGACACTGAGAGGCAAGAGTGAGACACATTCAAAAGCTAGCAGAGGCCAAGAAATAACAAGATCAGAGCCCGAACTGAAGAGAGATAGGGCTACCACAACCAAAAAACCCTCCTGCAAAAAATCGATTGACAATCCAGAGTATTGGTTTTTGTTTTGAAAAAAGATCAACAAAATTGACACAGACCACCCGCAAGACCTAATAAAAGAAAAAGAGGGCGAGAGAATCAAATGATGCACATAAAAAAATGTTATACAGGGGATGATCACCACTGACCCCCACAGAAATACAAACTAATCCCATCAAGCATACTTAAACGCCTCTCTACGCCAAATCACTAGAATCCTAGAAGAAGAGGATAATTCCTGGACACTTACACCTCCCCAGGCTAAAACCAGGAAGAAAGAAGTTGAATCCCTGATAGACCAATAGAGGCTCTGAAAATTGAGGCAACAATTAATCGCCTTCCCACCAAAAAAAAGTCCAGGACCAGATGGATTCACAGCTGAATTTTACCAGAGGTACAAGGAGGAGTGGTACCCTTCCTTCTGAACTCTTCCAATCAATAGAAAAAGAGGGAATCCTCCCTATTCATTTAATGGGCCAACATCATCCTGATACCCAAGCCTGGCAGAGACACAACAAAAAAAGAGATTTTAGACCAATATCCCTGATGAACATTGATGCAAAAAATCTCCTAATAAATCTGGCAACGGATTCAGCAGCACATCAAAAAGCTTATCCATCATGATCAAGTGGGGCTTCATCCCTGGGATGCAAGGCTGGTTCAACATTCGTCAAATCAATAAACGTAATCCAGCATTAAACAGAACCAAGACCGAAGAACCACATGATTGTCTCAATAGATGCAGAAAAGGCTTTTGACAAAAATTCAACAGCCCTTCATGCTAAAACCTCAATAAGTTCGGTATTGATGGTGAACTGACCTCAAAATAATAAGAGTCTATTTATGACAAAACCCACAGCTAATATCATACTGAATGGGCAAAACAAAAAACTGGGAAAAATTCCCTTTGAAAACTGGCCCAAGACAGGGATTGCCCCTCTCAACCACTCCTATTCCACATAGTGTTGAAGGTTCTGGGCTAGGGGCAATCAGGCAAGAGAAAGAATCAAGGGTTTCCAGTTAGGAAAAGAAAGAAGCAAATTGTCCCTGTTTGCAGATGAAATGATTGTATATTTAGAAAACCCCCTCGTCTCAGCCCAAGGCCATTAAGCTGAATAAGCAACTTCCAGCAGTCTCAGGATACAAAATTAATGTGCAAAAATCACAAGCATTCTTATACATCAGTAAAGACAAGCAGAGAGCCAAAATGCAGGAATGACTTTCCATTCACCAATTGCTTCAAGGAGAATAAAATACCTAGGAAATCCACACTTACAAGGGATGTAAAGGACCTCTTCAAGGGAGAACTCACAAACCACTGCTCAGAAAATAAAGAGGACACAAACAAATGGAGAAGAACATACCATGCTCTGGATAGGAAGAAATCAATATCGTGAAAAATGGCCAACTGCCAAGGTTATTATTAGATTCAATGCCATTCCCCATCAAGCTACCAATGAGTTTCTTCACAGAATTGGAAAACTGCTTTTAAAGTTCATGTGAACCAAAAAAGAGCCCCATTGCCAAGCACAAGACATCCTAAGTCAAAAGGACAAAGCTGGAGGGTCACGCTACCTGACTTCAAACTATACACTACAAGGCTACAGTAACCAAAACAGCATGGTATGGTACCAAAACAGAGATATAGACCCATGGGAACAGAACAGAGTCCTCAGAAATAAATACCACACTCTACCGCCATTCTGGTCTTTGAAACAAACCTAAGAGAACAAGAAAATGAGGAAAGGATTCCCTTTATAAAATGGTGCTGGAAAATTGGTTCTAGCCCTAAGGAAAGCTGACACTGGACCCTTTCCTTACTTCTATAACGAAGATTAATTCAAGTGGATTTAGGGACTTAAATGTTAACCTAATACCATAAAAACCCTAGAAGAAAAATCTAGGTTAGTACCATTGCAGGACATAGGCATGGGCAAGGACTTCATGTCTAAAAACACCAAAAGCCACAGCAGCAAAGCCCAAACGGACAACGGGAACTCATTAAACTAAAGGCTTTTGCCCAGCAAAAGAAACTACCATCAGAGTGAACAGGCAACCTACAGAATGGGAGAAAATTTTTGCAACCTCCTACTCTATCTACAAAGGGCCAATACCAGAATCTACAAAGAACTCACACAAAATTACGAGGAAAAAAAAAACAAAAACCCCATCCAAAAATGGGGGAAAGAATGAACCGACCTTTCTCAAAAGAAGATATTCTACAGCCAACAGAACACATGAAAAATGCTCATCGTCACTCGCCCACGAGAAATGCAAATCAAAACCACCATGAGATACCATCTCCAACCAGTTAGGATGGCAATCATAAGAAGTCAGAAACAACAGGTGTTGGAGGAGGATGTGGAGATAGGAACACTACAGTTGGGATGGGATGTAACTAGTTCAACCATTATGGAATAAACAGTATGGCCATTCCTCAGGATCTAGAACAGATGGACCATATGACCCAGCCATCCCACTACGGGTATATACCCAAAAGGATTTCAATTTCGGTACTAACAAAGGACACATGTACAACGTATGTTTATTGCGGCACTATTCACAATAGCAAAGACTGGAATCAAACCCAAATGTCCATCTGTGACAGACTGGATTAAGAAAAATTGGCACATATACACCATGGAATACTATGCAGCCATAAAAAAAGGATGAGTTTGCGTCCATTGTAGGGGACATGGATGCAGCTGGAAACCCATCATTCTTAGCAAACTATCACAAGAACAGAAAAACCAAACACCGCATGTTCTCACTCATGGTGGGAGGGGGAAATGAAAATGAGACACCTGGATCTCGGAGGGGAAACATCCCGCCACTGGGGCCTATCATGGGGAAGAGGGGAGGGGGGAGGGGGAGGATTGCATGGGGGAGTAAACATGATATAAATGATGAATTGATGGGTTGCTGACGAGTTGATGGGTTGCAGCAAACCAACATGGCATAAAGTATACATTATGTAACAATCCTGCAACGTTTTATGCACATTGTACTCTAGAACTTAAGTATAATAAAAAAAATTTGGACGAGGCCGGGTGGCTCAAGCCTGTATGTAAATCCCAGCACTTTTGGGCGGCCTAGAAGGGCGGGATCACGAGGGTCAGGAGATCCGGACCATTACTGGCTAACACGGTGAAAAACCCGCCCTTCTCTACAAAAATATCAAAAATTACCGTGGCGAGATGGGGGCGGGCACGCCTGTATCCCGCTACTCGGGGGGCTGTGAGGCAGGAAGAATGGCAATGACCGAGGAGGAGGAGCCTGTAGTGAGGAGATCCGGCCCCTGCACTCGCCTGGGCGACAAGCAGACTACTTCCCGTCTGAAAAAAAAAAAAAAAATGTATAAAAAAAAAAAAAATAAATAAATAAATAAAAAAACTAAAAAAAAAGTAAATTAAATTGATAAAAATATAAAAAAAAATATAAAAATAAAAAAAATTTGAAAAAAAAAAAACGGTCGGTGATCAAGATAGTTCTTTCTGCAGAACACTTCTTTTCTTTATCTGTGAGTTCGTCTCACAGGACTTATAAAACTTAGTCACTTCAGGGAAGCGTTTGGACAACCTCTTTTCGTGGAATTGGAAAGTGTATTTGGGAGCCATTAGGGGCCCAAAGGTTGAAAAAGGAATATCCTCCACATAATAAACAGAGAGAAGCTTTCTGGAGATTGCTCTCTGAGTGTGATTTCAAATCACCAGAGGTTCACCCTTCTTCTTGAAACATCTTTGTAACACTGTGTGCTCGTGGATTTCTGCAAAGTTAGATTTGGGGAGCTTCCATTTGCGGGCTTATGGTAAAAAGGGTAATATCCTCAGATCAAACTGGAAGGAAGCCTTGAGAACTTGCATTGCCATGAGTGAATGCAAACTCAACAGAGTTACACGTTTCTTTCTTATCTCGATTTGCTAAACTAAGTTTTCTGGGAAAATCTGCATCGGATACTCTTAGCGACACATGAAACCGGTTGACAAGGCAGGAAATACCAGGAAGAAAGAAAAAACTGCAAGTAGCGCTCTTTCCTAGAAACTTCCTTGGTGATGGGTGCATACATTGACAGAGTTCTCCACTTAGTTTCTTAGCAGTTCCTTAACACAGTTCTTGAGGACCCTGAGAAGGTTCTCCCATGGATCGCATTGGGCCTAGGCTGATAAAGGAAATTCATCTGATTCAAAACGTGAAACGAAGCTTTCTAAGAAACTTCTTGGGTGATGTGAATTCATCTCGCCAGAGTTACACATTATGTTTCGTGAGCAGTACCTTAAACTTTCTTTAGGAATATGAGACGGGCTTCCTGGGATCACCTGAGGTCTAAACCTGCAGGTGTACAACAATATTTCCTACGTTTCAAAACGTGAAAGAAGCTTTAAAGAAACTTTTTCTGTCTGTGAGTTCATCTCACAGACTTATAACTTTAGACTTCAGGAGCAGTTTGCTAACACTCTTTTCGTGGAATCTGGAAAGTGATATTTGGAAAGAGCCCATAGGGCCCGGTGAGAAAGAAATTCCTCACAAAATAAATAGAGAGAAGTTTCTGAGAGATGCTTTCGTGTGTGACTTCATCACACAGATTCCACCCTTCCCTTCTTGGAACAGTGCTACACGTTTGTCTTGGATTCTGCAAAGGTATATTTGGGAGCTCATTGAGGGCTACGTGTTGAAAAAGGATATATCTCAGATCAAATACAGAAGAAGCCATCTGAGAAACTGCATTGCCATGAGTGAATGCAACTCACAGAGTTACACGTTTCTCTTCAGTGATCAGTTTGTTAACAGTTTTCTGAAATCTGCAATTAGATCTCTTAGCGCAATGAGCTCGGGTGACAAAGGAAATATCCTCAGATGAAAACTAGAAGAAGCTTTCTTAGAAACTTCTTGGTGATGTGTGAATTCATCTCACAGAGTTCACTTATGTTTCTGGAGCAGTCCATTAACACTGTCTTTAGGAACCTGAGAAGGCTTCCTGGATCCTTTGAGGCCTACGTGCTAAAGGAAATTTTCATCAGTTCAAACGTGAAAGAAGCTTTCTGGAGAAACTTCTTCTGGATCTGTGAGTTCATCCACAGACTATAATTTGACTCAGAAGCAGTTTGCCTAACACTCTTTTCGTGGAATCCGGAAAGTGATATTTGGGAGCCCTATGGGCCCATGGTGAGAAAGGAAATATCCTCACATAATAACTAGAGAGAAGCTTTCTGAGAGATTGCTTTCTGATGTGTGACTTCATCACACAGAGTTCACCCCTTCCCTTCTTGGAACAGTTTTAACACTGTTGTCTGGATTCTGCAAAGGTATATTTGGGAGCTCATTGAGGATTGGTGAAAAGAAAAATATCTCACAAATAACTAAAGAGGAACTATCTGAGAAATCGCATTGCCATGTGTGAATGCAACTCACAGAGTTACCACCTTTCTCTCAGTGATCAGTTTGTTAACACAGTTTCTGGAAAATACTGCACTAGATCCTTCTTCACTGAGCTAAGACGTATCCCATTGCAGATTTCAAGAAAACTGTGTTAGCAAACAGATCACTGAAGAGAAACCTGTAATTATTTGAGTTACATTCATGTATTGAAGTGCATTTTCCCAGAAGGCTTCTTTCCATTTTTTATCTGAAGATATTTCCTTTTTCACCATAGCCCTCTATGAGCTCCCAAATATCACTTTGCAGAATCCACGACATCAGTGTTAGCAAACTGTTCCAAGAAGGGAAGGGTGGAACTCTGTGTGATGAAGTCACACAGTAGAAAGCAATCTCACAGAAAGATTCTCTCTAGTTATTCTCTGAGGATATTTCCTTTTTCACCATGGGCCCCAATTGGCTCCCAAATATCCCTTTGCAGATTCCAAGAAAAGAGTGTTAGCAAACTGCTTCGTGAAGACTAAGTTGTAACCCAGTGAGACGAATTCAGAGATCACAACGATGTTTCTCAGAAAGCTTCCTTCTCGTTTTCAACTGATGATATTTCCTTTATCTGCATAGGCCTCAATGCGATGGAAAGTAGCCCTTCTCAGGTTCCTCAAAGACAGTGTAAATGGACTGTTGCAAGAAACATGAGTGTAACACTGTGAGAAGAATTCACACATCACCAAGGAGTTTCTAGGAAAGCTTCTTTCTAGTTTCAATCTGAGCATATTTCCTTTGTCCCCGTAAGCTTCATTGCGCTAAGATGTATCCCATTGCAGATTTCAAGAAAACTTTGTTAGTAAACTGATCACTGAAGAGAAACGTGTAACTCTTTCAGTTGCTTTTATACATTGAAGTGCATTTTCGAAGAAGGGTTCCTTCCAGTTTGTATCCGATGATATTTCCTTTTTCACTATAGCACTCAAAGAGCTCCCAAATATCACTTTGCAGAATCCACAACAGTGTTAGCAAAATCTTCCAGAAGGGAAGGGTGGAACTCTCCGTGATGAAGTCATACATCAGAAAGCAATCTCTCAGAAAGCTTCTCTCTAGTTATTCTCTGAGGATATTTCGTTTTTCACAATGGGCCCCAATGGGCTCCCAAATATCACTTTGCAGATTCCACGAAAAGACTGTTAGCAAACTGCTTCCTGAGGACTAAACTGTAACTCTGTGAGATGACTTCACAGATCACAAAGAAGTTTCTCAGAAAGGATCTTTCACGTTTTCAACTGAAGATATTTCCTTTATCAGCATAGGCTTCAATGCGATGGAAACTAGCCCTACTCAGGTTCCTCAAAGACAGTGTTAATGGACTGTTCCAGGAATCATAAGTGTAAATCAGTGAGAAGAATTCACACATCACTAAGAAGTTTCTAAGATAGCTTCTTTCCAGTTTTCATCTGAGGATATTTCCTTTGTCAACGTAAGCTTAATTGCGCTAAAAAGTATCCCATTGCAGATTTCAAGAAAACTGTGTTAGCAAACTGGTCACTGAAGAAAAACGTGTAACTCTATGAGTTGCATTCATACATCGAAGTGCATTTTCCCAGAAGGCTTCTTTCCAGTTTTTATCTGAAGATATTTCCATTTTCACCATTGCCCTCAATGAGCTCCAAAATATCACTTTGCAGAATCCACGACAACAGTGTTACCAAACTATTCCAAGAAGAGAAGGGTGGAACTCTGTGTGATGAAGTCACACATCAGAAAGCAATCTCTCAGAAAGCTTCTCTCTAGTTATTCTCTGAGGATATTTCCTTTTTCACAAGGGGCCCCTATGGGCTCCCAAATATCACTATGCAGATTCCACGAAAAGATTCTTACCAAACTGCTTCATGAGGACTAATTTGTAACTCTGTGAGATGAATTCACAGATCACAAAGAAGCTTCTCAGAAAGCTTCTTTTCCGTTTTGAACTGATGATATTTCCTTTATCAGCAGAGTCCTCAAGGCGATCCAAAGTAGCCCTTCTCAGGTTACTCAAAGAGAGTGTAAGTGGACTGTTCCAGGAAATATAAGTGTAACTATATGAGATGAATTCACACATCACCAAGAAGGTTCTGTGAAAGCTTCTTTCTACTTTTGAACTGATGATATTTCCTTTATCAACGTAGGCCTCGATGCAATGGCAAGTAGCCCTTCTCAGGTACCTCAAATACACTGTTAACGGACTGTTCCAGGGAACATAAGTGTCACTCTGTGAGATGAATTCACACATCACCAAGAAGTTTCTAAGAAACTTCTTTCTACTTTCCATCTGAGGATATTTCCTTTGTCACCGTAAGCTTCATTGCGCTAATAAATATCCCTTTCCAGATTTCAAGAAAACTGTGTTACCAAACTGATCACTGAAGAGAAACGTTTAACTCTGTGATTTGCATTCATACATCAAAATACATTTTCCCAGAGGGCTTCTTTCCAGTTTTTTTCTGAAGATATTTCCTTTTTCACCATAGCCCTCCATGAGCTCCCAAATATCACTTTGCAGAATCCACGACAACAGTGTTAGCAAACTGTTCCAAGAAGAGAAGGTTCAACTCTGTGTGATGAAGTCACACATCAGAAAGCAATCTCTCAGAAAGCTTCTCCCTAGTTATTCTCTGAGGATATTTACTTTCTCACAATGGGCCCCAATAGGCTCCCAAATATGACTTTGCCGATTCCACGAAAAGACTCTTAGTAAACTGCTTCATGAGGACAAAGTTGTAACCCTGTGAGATGAATTCCCTGATCACAAAGAAGCTTCTCTGAAAGCTTCTTTCACGTTTTGAACTGATAATATTTCCTTTATCAGTGTAGGCCTCAATGGGATGGAAAGTAGCCCTTCCGAGGTTCCTCAAAGACAGTTTTAATGGACTGTTCTAGGAAACATAAGGGTAACTCTGTGAGATGAATTCACACATCACCAAGAAGTTTCTAGGAAAGGTTCTCTCTAGTTTCCATCTGAGGATATTTCCTTTGTCACCCTAAGCTTCATGGCGCTAAGAAGTATCCCATTGCAGATTTCAAGAAAACTGTGTTAGCAAACTGATAACTGAAGAGAAACGTGTAACTCTGTGAGTTGCATTCATACATCGAAGTGCATTTTCCCAGAAGGCTTCTCTCCAGTTTTTATCTGAAGATATTTCCATTTTCACCATAGCTCTCAATGAGTTCCCAAATATCACTTTGCAGAATCCACGACAACAGTGTTAGCAAACTGTTCCAAGAAGGGAAGGATGGAACTCTCTCTGATGAAGTCACACATCAGAAAGCAATCTCTCAGAAGACTTCTCTCTAGTTATTATCTGAGGATATTTCCTTTTTCACAATGGTCCCCAATGGGCTTCCAAATATTACTTTGCAGATTCCACGAAAAGAGTGTTAGCAAACTTCTTCCTGAGGACTAAGTTGTAACTCTGTGAGATGAATTCACAGATCACAAAGAAGTTTCTCAGAAAGCTTCTTTCACGTTTTGAATTTATAATATATCGTTTATCAGCATACGCCTCAATGCGATGGAACGTAGCCCTTCTCAGGCTCCTCAAAGACAGTGTTAATGGACTGCTCCAGGAAACATAAGTGTAACTCTGTGAGATGAATTCACACATCACCAAGAACTTTCTAAGAAACCTTCTGTCTAGTTTTCATCTGTGGATATTACCTTTGTCACCATAAGCTTCATTGCGCTAAGAAGTATCCCATTGCAGATTTCAAGAAAACTGTGTTAGCAAACTGATCACTGGAGAGAAACGTGTAACTCTGTGAGTTGCATTCCTACATCGAAGTGCATTTTCCCAGAAGGCTTCTTTCCACTTTTTATCTGAAGAGATTTCCTTTTTCACCATAGACCTCAATGAGCTCCCAAATATCACTTTGCAGAATCCACGACATCAGTGTTAGCAAGCTGTTCCAAGAAGGGAAGGGTGGAACTCTGTGTGATGAAGTCGCACATCAGAAAGCAATCTCTCAGAAAGCTTCTCTCTAGTTATTCTCTGAGGATATTTCCTTTTTCACCATGGGCCCCAATTGGCTCCCAAATATCCCTTTGCAGATTCCAAGAAAAGAGTTTTAGCAAACTGCTTCGTGAAGACTAAATTGTAACCCTGTGAGACGAATTCAGAGGTCACAAAGATGTTTCTCAGAAAGCTTCCTTCACGTTTTGAAGCGATGATATTTCCTTTATCAGCGTAGGCCTGAATGCGATGGAAAGTAGCCCTTCTCAGGTTCCTCAAAGATAGTGTAAATGGAATCTTCCAGGAAACATAAGTGTAACTCTGTGAGAAGAATTCACACATCACCAAGGAGTTTCTAGTAAAGCTTTCTAGTTTCCATCTGAGCATATTTCCTTTGTCCCCGTAACCTTCATTGTGCTAAGAAGTATCCCATTGCATATTTCAAGAAAACTGTGTTATCAAACTGATTACTGAAGAGAAACGTGTAACTCTTTGAGTTGCTTTCATACATTGAAGTGCATTTTCGAAGAAGGGTTCCTTCCTGTTTGTATCTGAAGATATTTGCTTTTTCACTATAGGACACAAAGAGCTCCCAAATATCACTTTGCAGAATCCATAACAGTGTTAGCAAACTCTTCCAGAAGGGAAGGGTGGAACTCTCCGTGATGAAGTCACACATCAGAAAGCAATCTCTCAGAAAGCTTCTCTCTAGTTATTCCCTGAGGATATTTCGTTTTTCACCATGGACCCAATGGGCTCCCAAATATCACTTTGCAGATTCCACGAAAAGAGTGTTAGCAAACGGCTTCATGAGGGCTAAGTTGGAACACTGTGAGATGAATTCACAGATCCCAAAGAAGTTTCTCAGAAAGCTTCTTTCACGTTTTGAACTGATGATTTTTCCTTTATCAGCGTAGACCTCAATGCGATGGAAAGTAGCCCTACCCAGGTTCGTCAAAGACAGTGTTAATGGACTGTTATACATCGAAGTGCATTTTCCCAGCAGGCTTCTTTCCAGTTTTTATCTGAAGATAATTCCTTTTGACCATAGCCCTCAATGAGCTACCAAATATCACTTTGCAGAATCCATGACAACTGTGTTAGCAAACTTTTCCAAGAACAGAAAGGTGGATCTCCGTGTGATGAAATCAGACATCCGAAAGCAATCTCTCAGAAAGCTTCTCTCTAGTTATTCTCTGAAGCTATTTCCTTTTTCACGATGGGCCTAAAGGGCTCTCAAATATCACTTTGCAGATTCCACGAAAAGACTGTTATCAAACTGCTTCATGAGGACTAAGTTGGAATTCTGTGAGATGAATTCACAGATCCCAAAGAAGTTTCTCATAAAGCTTCTTTCATGTTTTGAATTGATGATATTTCCTTTATCAGCATAGACCTCAATGTGATGGAAAGGAGCCCTTCTCTGGTTCCTCAAAGACAGTGTTTATGGACTGTTCCAGGAAACATAAGTGTAACGCTGTGAGATGAATTCACACATCACCAAGAAGTTTCTAAGAAAGCTTTTTTCTAGTTTTCATTTGAGCATATTTCCTTTGT
The DNA here is from genome assembly GCF_007565055.1 of Rhinopithecus roxellana. NCBI lineage: Eukaryota > Metazoa > Chordata > Mammalia > Primates > Cercopithecidae > Rhinopithecus > Rhinopithecus roxellana. Next base: position 46,131,836 of record NC_044565.1, on the reverse strand, counting down.
CTCCATAAGCTGCATTGCGCTAAGTGTCCCATTGCAGATTTCAAGAAAACTGTGTTAGCAAACTGATCACTGAAGAGAAACGTGTAACTCTGTGAATTGCATTCATACATTGAAGTGTATTTTTCCAGAAGGCTTCATTCCTGTTTTTATCTGAAGATATTTCCTTTTCCCCCATAGCCCTCAATGAGCTCCGAAATATCACTTTGCATAATCCACGACAACAGTGTTAGCAAACTGTTCCAAGAAGGTAAGGGTGGAACTCTGTGTGATGAAGTCACACATCAGAAAGCAATCTCTCAGAAAGCTTCTCTCTAGTTATTCTCTGAGGATATTTCCTTTTTCACAATGGGCTCCAAAGGGCTCCCAAATATCACATTGCAGATTCCACGAAAAGATTGTTAGCAAACTGCTTCATGAAGACGAAGTTGTAACTCTGTGAGAGGAATCCACAGATCACAAAGAAGTTTCTCAGAAAGCTTCTTTCACGTTTTGAATTTATGATATTTCCTTTATCAGCGTAGACCTCAATGAGATGGAAAGTAGCCCTACCGAGGTTCCTCAAAGACAGTGTTAATGGACTGTTATACATCGAAGTGCATCTTCCCAGCAAGCTTCTTTCCAGTTTTTATCTGAAGATATTTCCTTATTCACCATAGCCTTCAATGAGCTCCCAAATATCACTTTGAAGAATAAACGACAACAGTGTTAGCAAACTCTTCCAAGAAGGGAAGGGTGGTACTCTGTTTGATGAAGTCACACATCAGAAAGAAATCTCTCCGAACACTTCTCCTAGCTATTCTCTGAGGATATTTTCTTTTTCAAAATGGGCCCCAATGGGCTCCCAAATATCACTTTGCAGATTCCAAGAGAAGAGTGTTAGCAAACTGCCTCCTGAGGAATAAGTTATAACTCTGTGAGATGAATTCACACATCACCAAGAAATTTCTGAGAAAACTTCTTTCTACTTTTCATATGATGATAATTCCTTTGTCACCGTAAGCTTCATTGCGCTAAGAAGTATCCCATTGCAGATTTCAAGGAAACTGTGTTAGCAAACTGATCACTCATGAGAAACGTGTCACTATGTAAGTTGCATTCACACATCGCAAAGCAGTTTCTAAGAAGACTTTTTTCTAATTTCCATCTGAGGATGTTTCCTTTGTCACCATAAGCTTTATTGCGCTAAGAAGTATCCTATTGCAGATTTCAAGAAAACTGTGATAGCAAACTGATAACTGAAGAGAAACGTGTAACTCTGTGAGTTGCATTCATACACCGATGTGCATTTTCCCAGAAGGCTTCTTTCCAGTTTGTATCTGAAGATATTTCCTTTTCACCATAGCACTCATTGAGCTCCCAAATATCACTTTGCAGAATCCACGACAACAGTGTTAGCAAACTGTTCCAAGAAGGAAAGGTTGGAACTTTGTGTGATGAAGTCACACATCAGAAAGCAATCTCTCAGAAAGCTTCTCTCTAGTTATTCTCTGAGGATATTTCCTTTTTCACAATGGGCCCCAAAGAGCTCCCAAATATCACTTGGCACTTTCCACGAAAAGACTGTTAGCAAACTGCTTCCTGAGGACAAAGTTGCAACTCTGTGAGATGAATTCACAGATCACAAAGAAGTTTCTCAGAAAGCTTCTTTCACGTTTTGAACTGATGATATTTCCTTTATTAGCGTAGGCCTCAATGTGATGGAAAGTAGCCCTTCTCAGGATCCTCAAAGACAGTGTTAATGGACTGTTCCAGGAAACATAAGTGAAACTCTGTGAGATGAATTCACGCATCACCAAGAAGTTTCTTAGAAAGCTTCTTTCTAGTTTCCATCTGAGGATATTTTCTATGTCACCGTAAGCCTCATTGCGCTAAGCAGTATCGCATTGCAGATTTCAAGAAAATTGTGTTAGCAAACTGATCACTGAAGAGAAACGTGTAACTCTGTGAGTTGCATTCACTCATGGCAATGCAGTTTCTCAGAAGGGTTCTTTCCAGTTTTGATCTGAATATATTTCCTTTTTCAACATAGCCCTCAATGAGCTCTCAAATATACCTTTGCAGAATCCACGATAACAGTGTCAGCGAACTGTTCCAAGAAGGGAAGGGTGGAACTCTGTGTGATGAAGTCACACATCAGAAAGCAATCTCTCAGAAAGCTTCTCTCTAGTTATTATGTGAGGATATTTCCTTTTTCACCATGGGCCCCTAAGGGCTTCCAAATATCACTTTCCAGATTCCACGAAAAGAGTGTTAGCAAACTGCTTCCTGAAGTCTAAGTTATAAGTCTGTGAGATGAACTCACAGATCAGAAAGAAGTTTCTCAGAAAGCTTCTTTCACGTTTTGAATGGATGAAATTTCCGTTATCAGCGAGGGCCTCAATGCGATCCAAGGAAGCCCTTCTCAGGTTCCTCAAAGACGATGTTAATGGACTGCTCCACGAAACGTAAGTGTAACTCTGGGATATGAATTAACACATCACCAAGAAGTTTCTAAGAAAGCTTCTTTCTAGTTTTCGTCTATGGATATTTCCTTAGTCCCCTTAAGGTTCATTGCTCTATGAAGTATCTAATTGCAGATTTGAAGAAAACTGTGTTAACAAACTGATCACTGAAGAGAAACTTGTAACTCTGTGAGTTGCATTCACACATGGCAATGCAGTTTCTCAGAGAGCTTCTCTTTAGTTATTATGTGAGGATATTTCCTTTTTCAACATGGGCCCCTATGGGCTCCCAAATATCACTTTCCACATTCCACGAAAAGAGTGTTAGCAAACTGCATCCTGAAGTCTAAGTTATAAGCCTGTGAGATGAACTCACAGATCAGAAAGAAGTTTCTCAGAAAGCTTCTTTCACGTTTTGTACGGTTGAAATTTCCTTTATCAGCGTAGGCCTCAAAGCGATCCAAGTAACCCCTTCTCAGGTTCCTCAAAGACAGGGTTAATGGACTGCTCCACGAAACATAAGTGTAACTCTGTGAGATGAATTCACACATCACCAAGAAGTTTCTCAGAAAGCTTCTTTCTAGTTTTCATCTGTGGATATTTCCTTTGTCACCGTAAGGTTCATTGAGCTATGAAGGATCTAACTGCAGATTTCCAGGAAACTCTGTTAACAAACAGATCACTGAACAGAAACGTGTAACTCTGTGAGTTGCATTCACACATGGCAATGCAGTTTCTCAGAAAGCTTCTCTTTATTTATTATGTGAGTATATTTCCTTTTTCACCATAGCCCTCAATGAGCTCCCAAATATAGCTTTGCAGAATCCACGACAACAGTGTTAGCAAACTGTTCCAAGAAGGGAAGGGTGGAACTCTGTGTGATGAAGTCACACATCAGAAAGCAATCTCTCAGAAAGCTTTTTTCTAGTTATTATGAGAGGATATTTCCTTTTTCACCATGGGCCCCTATGGGCTCCCAAATATCACTTTCCAGATTCCACGAAAATATTGTTAGCAATCTGCTTCTGAAGTCTAAGTTATAAGTCTGTGAGATGAACTCAAGATCAGAAAGAAGTTTTTCAGAAAGCTTCTTTCAAGTTTTGAACGGATGAAATTTCCTTTATAAGCGTAGGCCTCAAAGCGATCCAAGGAAACCCTTCTCAGTTTCCACAAAGGCAGTTTTAATGGACTGCTCCACGAAACATAAGTGTAACTCTGTGAGATGAATTCACACATCACCCAGAAGTTTCTGAGAAAGATTTTTTCTAGTTTTCATCTGTGGATATTTCCTTTGTCACCGTAAGCTTCATTGCGCTATGAAGTATCTAATTGCAGATTTCCAGAAAACTGTGTTAGCAAACTGATCACTGAAGAGAAACGTGTAACTCTGTGATTTGCATTCACAAATGGCAATGAGTTTCTCAGAAATCTTCTCTTTAGTTTTTATGTGAGGATATTTCCTTTTACACCATAGCCCACAATGAGCTTCCAAATATACCTTTGCAGATTCCACGACAACAGTGTTAGCAAACTGTTCTAAGAAGGGAAGGGTGGAACTCCGTGTGATGAAGTCACACATCAGAAAGCAATACCTCAGAAAGCTTCTCTCTAGTTATTATGTGAGGATATTTCCTTTTTCACAATGGGCCCCTATGGGCTCCCAAATATCTTTTTCCAGATTCCACGAAAATAGTGTTAGCAAACTGCTTCCTGAACTCTAAGTTAAAAATCGGTGAGATGACGTCACAGGTCAGAAAGAAGTTTCTCAGAAAACTTCTTTCACGTTTTGAACATAAGAAATTTCCTTTATCAGCATAGGCCTCAAAGCGATCCTAGGATGCCCTTCTCAGGTTCCTCAATGACAGTGTTAATGAACTGCTCCACGAAACATAAGTGTAACTCTGTGAGATGAATTCACCCATCACCAAGAAGTTTCTAAGAAAGCTTCTTTGTAGTTTTCATCTGTGGATATTTCCTTTGTCACCGTAAGCTTCATTCCGCTAAGAGGTATCCCATTGCAGACTTCAAGAAAACTTAGTTAGCAAACTGATCACTGAACAGAAACGTGTAACTCTGTGAGTTGCATTCACTCATGGCAATGCAGTTTCTCAGAAGGCTTCTTTCCAATTTGGATCTGAGGATATTTCCTTTTTCACCAGAGCCCTCAATGAGCTCCCAAATATACCTTTGAAGAATCCACGACAACAGTGTTAGGAAACGGTTCCAAAAAAGGCAGGGTGGAATTCTGTGTGATGAAGTCACACATCAGAAAGCAATCTCTTAGAAAGCTTCTCTCTTGTTATTATGTGAGGATATTTCCTTTTTCACCATGGGCCCCTAAGGGTTCCCCAATATCACTTTCCAGTTTCCACGAAAAGAGTGTTAGCGAACTGCTTCCTGAAGTCTAAGTTATAAGTCTGTGAAATGAACTCACAGATCAGAAAGAAGTTTCTGAGAAAGCTTCTTTCACGTTTTGAACGGATGAAATTTCCTTTATCAGCGTAGACCTCAATGCAATCCAAAGAAGCCCTTCTAAGGTTCCTCAAAGACAATGTTAATGGACTGCTCCACGAAACATAAGTGTAACTCTGTGAGATGAATTCACACATCACCAAGAAGTTTCTAAGAGAGCTTCTTTATACTTTTCATCTGAGGATATTTCCTTTATCACCGTAAGCTTCATTGCGGTAAGAGGTATCCCATTGCAGATTTCCAGAAAACTTAGTTGGCAAACTGATTACTGAAGAGAAACGTGTAACTCTGTGAGTTGTATCCACTCATGGGAATGGGGTTTCTCAAAAAACTTCAATTTAGCTATTATGTGAGGATATTTCCTGTTTCATCATAACCCTCAAAAAGCTCCCAAATATACCCTTGTAGAATCCACGACAAAAGTTTTAGCACACTGTTCCAAGAAGGGAAGAGTGGAACTCTGTGCGATGAAGTCACACATCAGAAAGCAATCTCTCAGAAAGCTTCTCTCTAGTTATTATGAGAGGATATTTTCTTTTTCACCATTGCCCCCCATGGGCTACCAAATATCACTTTCCAGACTCCACGAAAAGAGCGTTAGCAAACTGCTTCCTGAAGTCTAAGTTATAACTCTGTGAGATGAACTCACAGATCTGAAAGAAGTTTCTCAGAAAGCTTCTTTCACGTTTTGAAAGGATGAAATTTCCTGCATCAGCGTAGGCCTCATTGCGATCCAAGGAAGCCCTTCTCAGGTTCTTCAAAGACAGTGTTAATGGACTGCTTCACGAAACATAAGTGTAACTCTGTGAGATGAATTCACACATCACCAAGAAGTTCCTAAAAAGCTTCTTTCTAAATTTCATCTGAAGATATTTCCTTTGTCACCGTAAGCTTCATTGCACTAAGACTTATCCCATTGCAGATTTCCAGAAAACTGTGTTAAAAAACTGATCACTGAAGAGAAACGTGTAACTCTGTGAGTTGCTTTCCCATATGGCAATGCAGTTTCTAAGAAGGCTTCTTTCCAGTTTTGATCTGAGGATATTTCCTTTTTCACCGCAGCCCTCAATGAGCTCCCAAATATACCTTTACAAAATCCACAACAACAGTGTTAGCCCACTGTTGCAAGAAGGGAAGGGAGGAACTCTGTGTCATGAAGTCACACATCAGAAAGCAATCTCTCAGAAAGCTTCTCTCTAGTTATTATGTGAAGATATTTCCTTTTTCACCATGGGCCCCTATGGGCTCCAAATATCACTTTCCAGATTCCACGAAAAGAGTGTTAGCAAACTGCTTCCTGAAGTCTAATTTATAAGTCTGTGAGATGAACTCACAGATCAGAAAGAAGTATCTCAGAAAGCTTCTTTCTTGTTTTGAATGGATGAAATTTCCTTTATCAGCTTAGGCCTCAAAGCGATCCAAGGAAGCCCTTCTCAGTTTCCTCAAAGATAGTGTTAACGGACTGCTCCACGAAACATAAGTGTAACTCTGTGAGATGAATTCTCACATCAAAAAGAAGTTTCTAAGAAAGCTTCTTTCTAGTTTTCATCTCTGGATATTTCCTCTGTCACCGTAAGGTTCATTACGCCTATGAAGTATCTAATTGCAGATTTCTGGAAAACTGTGTTAACAAACTGATCACTGAAGAGAAACTTGTGACTCTGTGATTTGCATTCACACATGGCAATGCAGTTTCTCAGAAAGCTTCTCTTTAGTTATTATGTGAGCATATTTCCTTTTTCACCATAGCCCTCCATGAGCTCCCAAATATACCTTTGCAGAATCCACGACAACAGTGTTAGGAAACTGTTACAAGAAGGGAAGGGTGGAAATCTGTGTGATGAAGTCACACGTCAGAAAGCAATCTCTCAGAAAGTTTCTCTCTAGTTATTATGTGAGGATATTTCCTTTTTCACCATGGGCCTCTATGGGCTCCCAAATATCACTTTCCAGATTCCATGAAAAGAGTGTTAGCAAACTGCATCCTGAAGTCCAAGTTATAAGTCTGTGAGATGAACTCACAGATCAGAAAGAAGTTTCTCAGTCAGCTTCTTTCAAGTTTTGAACGGATGAAATTTCCTTTATCAGCGTAGGCCTCAAAGCGATCCAAGGAAGCCCTTCTCAGGTTCCTCAAAGACAGTTTTAATGGACTGCTCCCCGAACCATAAGTGTAGCTCTGTGAGATGAATTCACAAATCACCAAGAAGTTTCTAAGAAAGCTTCTTTCTAGTTTTCATCTGTGGATATTTCCTTTGTCACCGTAAGGTTCATTGCGCTATGAAGTATCTAATTGCAGATTTCCAGAAAACTGTGTTAACAAACTGATCACTGAAGAGAAAGGTGTAACTCTGTGAGTTGCATTCACACATGGCAATGCAGTTTCTCAGATAGTTCCTCTTTAGTTATTTTGTGAGGATATTTTCTTTTTCACCAAATCCCGCAATGAGCTCCCAAATATACCTTTGCAGAATCCAAGACAACAGTGTTAGCAAACTGTTCCAAGAAGGGAAGGGTGGAACTCTGTGTGATGAAGTCACACATCAGAAAGCAGTCTCTCAGAAAGCTTCTCTCTAGTTATTATGTGAGGATATTTCCTTTCTCACCATGGGCCCCTATGGGCTCCCAAATATCACTTTCCGGATTCCACGAAAAGAGTGTTAGGAAACTGCTTCCTGAAGTCTAAATTATAAGTCTGTGCGATGAACTCACAGATCAGAAAGAAGTTTCTCAGAAAGCTTCTTTCACGTTTTGAACTGATGAAATTTCCTTTATCAGCGTAGGCCTCAAAGAGATCCAAGGAAGCCCTTCTCAGGTTCCTCAAAGACAGTGTTAATGGACTGCTCCAAGAAACATAAGTGAAACTCTGTGAGATGAATTCACACATCACCAAGAAGTTTCTAAGAAAGCTTCTTTCTAGTTTTCATCTGAGGATATTTCCTTTGTCACCCTAAGCTTCATTGCGCTATGAAGTATCTAATTGCAGATTTCCAGAAAACTGTGTTAACAAACTGATCACTGAAGAGAAACGTGTAACTCTGTGAGTTGCATTCACTCATGGCAATGCAGTTTCTCAGATGGCTTCTTTCCAGTTTTGATCTGAGGATATATCCTTTTTCACCGTAGCCCTCAATGAGCTCCCAAATATACCTTTGCAGAATCCAAGACAACAGTGTTAGCAAACTGTTCCAAGAAGGGAAGGGTGGAAATCTGTGTGATGAAGTCACACATCCGAAAGCAATCTCTCAGAAAGCTTCTCTCTATTTATTTTGTGAGGATATTTCTTTCTTCACCATGGGCCCCTATGGGCTCCCAAATATCACTTTCCAGATTCCACGAAAAGAGTGTTAGCAAACTGCTACCTGAAGTCTAAGTTATAAGTCTGTGAGATGAACTCACAGATCAGAAAATAGTTTCTTATAAAGCTTCTTTCACGTTTTGAACGTATGAAATATTGTGTACCTGCGTAGACCTCAATGTGATCCAAGGAAGCCCTTCTCATATTCCTTAAAGAAAGTGTTAATGTACTGCTCCACGAAACATAATTGTAACTCTGCGAGATGAATTCACACATCACCAAGAAGTTTCTTAGAAAGCTTCTTTCACGTTTTGAACAGATGAAATTTCCTTTATCAGCCTAGGCCTCAATGCGATCCAAGGAAGACCTTCTCAGGTTCCTCAAAGACAGTGTTAATGGACTGCTAAAAGAAACATAAGTGTAACTCTGTCAGATGTATTCACCCATCACCAAGAAGTTTCTAGGAAAGCCTCTTGCTAGTTTTCTTCTCTGGATATTTCCTTTGTCACCGTAAGTTTCATTGCGCTAAGAGGTATCCGAATGCAGATTTCCAGAAAACTTAGTTAGCAAACTGATCACTGAAGAGAAACGTGTAACTCTGTGAGTTGCATTCACTCATGGCAATGCAGTTTCTCAGAAGGCTTCCTTCCAGTTTTGATCTGAGGATATTTCCCTTTTTACCATAGCCCTCAATGAGCTCCCAAATATACCTTTGCAGAATCCACGACAACAGTGTTAGCAAAGTGTTCCAAGAAGGGAAGGGTGGAACTCTGTGTGATGAAATCACACATCAGAGAGCAATCTCTCAGAAAGCTTCTCTCTAGTTATTATGTGAGGATATTTCCTTTTTCACCTTTGGCCCCTAAGGGCTCCCAAATATCACTTTCCAGATTCCACGAAAAGAGTGTTACCAAACTGCTTCCTGAAGTCTAAGTTATAAGTCTGTGAGACGAACTCACAGATAAGAAAGAAGTTTCTCAGAAAGCTTCTTTCACGTTTTTTTTTCAATTTTTTTATTTTTATTTTTTTTATTTTTCAATTTATTTATTTTTTTTATTTATTTATTTATTTATTTATTTATTTTTTATTTTATTTTTTTTTTTTGAGACGGAGTCTCGCTCTGTCGCCCAGGCTGGAGTGCAGTGGCCGGATCTCAGCTCACTACAGGCTCCTCCTCCCGGGTTCATGCCATTCTCCTGCCTCAGCCTCCCGAGTAGCTGGGACTACAGGCGCCCGCCATCTCGCCCGGCTAATTTTTTGTATTTTTTAGTAGAGACGGGGTTTCACCGTGTTAGCCAGTATGGTCTCGATCTCCTGACCTCGTGATCCGCCCTTCTCGGCCTCCCAAAGTGCTGGGATTACAGGCTTGAGCCACCGCGCCCGGCCAATTTTTTTATTATACTTTAAGTTCTAGAGTACATGTGCATAACGTGCAGGATTGTTACATATGTATACTTATGCCATGTTGGTGTGCTGCACCCATCAACTCGTCAGCACCCATCAATTCATCATTTATATCATGTATAACTCCCCAATGCAATCCCTCCCTCCTCCCCCCTCCCCTCTCCCCATGATAGGCCCCAGTGCGTGATGTTCCCCTTCCCGAGTCCAAGTGATCTCATTGTTCATTTCCCACCTATGAGTGAGAACATGCGGTGTTTGGTTTTCTGTTCTTGTGATAGTTTGCTAAGAATGATGGTTTCCAGCTGCATCCATGTCCCTACAAAGGACGCAAACTCATCCTTTTTTATGGCTGCATAGTATTCCATGGTGTATATGTGCCACATTTTCTTAATCCAGTCTGTCACAGATGGACATTTGGGTTGATTCCAAGTCTTTGCTATTGTGAATAGTGCCGCAATAAACATACGTGTACATGTGTCTTTGTAGTAGAATAATTGATAATCCTTTGGGTATATACCCAGTAGTGGGATGGCTGGGTCATATGGTACATCTAGTTCTAGATCCTTGAGGAATTGCCATACTGTTTTCCATAATGGTTGAACTAGTTTACAATCCCACCAACAGTGTAAAAGTGTTCCTATTTCTCCACATCCTCTCCAACACCTGTTGTTTCCTGACTTCTTAATGATTGCCATCCTAACTGGTGTGAGATGGTATCTCATTGTGGTTTTGATTTGCATTTCTCTGATGGCGAGTGACGATGAGCATTTTTTCATGTGTCTGTTGGCTGTATGAATATCTTCTTTTGAGAAATGTCTGTTCATATCCTTTCCCCACTTTTTGATGGGGTTGTTTGTTTTTTTCTCGTATATTTGTTTGAGTTCTTTGTAGATTCTGGATATTAGCCCTTTGTCAGATGAGTAGGTTGCAAAAATTTTCTCCCATTCTGTAGGTTGCCTGTTCACTCTGATGGTAGTTTCTTTTGCTGTGCAAAAGCTCTTTAGTTTAATTAGATCCCATTTGTCCATTTTGGCTTTTGCTGCTGTTGCTTTTGGTGTTTTAGACATGAAGTCCTTGCCCATGCCTATGTCCTGAATGGTACTACCTAGATTTTCTTCTAGGGTTTTTATGGTATTAGGTCTAACATTTAAGTCTCTAATCCATCTTGAATTAATCTTCGTATAAGGAGTAAGGAAAGGATCCAGTTTCAGCTTTCTACTTATGGCTAGCCAATTTTCCCAGCACCATTTATTAAATAGGGAATCCTTTCCTCATTTCTTGTTTCTCTTAGGTTTGTCAAAGACCAGATGGCTGTAGATGTGTGGTATTATTTCTGAGGACTCTGTTCTGTTCCATTGGTCTATATCTCTGTTTTGGTACCAGTACCATGCTGTTTTGGTTACTGTAGCCTTGTAGTATAGTTTGAAGTCAGGTAGCGTGACGCCTCCAGCTTTGTCCTTTTGACTTAGGATTGTCTTGGCAATGCGGGCTCTTTTTTGGTTCCATATGAACTTTAAAGCAGTTTTTTCCAATTCTGTGAAGAAACTCATTGGTAGCTTGATGGGGATGGCATTGAATCTATAAATAACCTTGGGCAGTATGGCCATTTTCACGATATTGATTCTTCCTATCCATGAGCATGGTATGTTCTTCCATTTGTTTGTGTCCTCTTTTATTTCGCTGAGCAGTGGTTTGTAGTTCTCCTTGAAGAGGTCCTTTACATCCCTTGTAAGTTGGATTCCTAGGTATTTTATTCTCCTTGAAGCAATTGTGAATGGAAGTTCATTCCTGATTTGGCTCTCTGCTTGTCTGTTACTGATGTATAAGAATGCTTGTGATTTTTGCACATTAATTTTGTATCCTGAGACTTTGCTGAAGTTGCTTATCAGCTTAAGGAGCCTTTGGGCTGAGACGATGGGGTTTTCTAAATATACAATCATTTCATCTGCAAACAGGGACAATTTGACTTCTTCTTTTCCTAACTGGAAACCCTTGATTTCTTTCTCTTGCCTGATTGCCCTAGCCAGAACTTCCAACACTATGTTGAATAGGAGTGGTGAGAGAGGGCATCCCTGTCTTGTGCCAGTTTTCAAAGGGAATTTTTCCAGTTTTTGCCCATTCAGTATGATATTAGCTGTGGGTTTGTCATAAATAGCTCTTATTATTTTGAGGTACGTTCCATCAATACCGAACTTATTGAGCGTTTTTAGCATGAAGGGCTGTTGAATTTTGTCAAAAGCCTTTTCTGCATCTATTGAGACAATCATGTGGTTCTTGTCTTTGGTTCTGTTTATATGCTGGATTACGTTTATTGATTTGCGAATGATGAACCAGCCTTGCATCACAGGGATGAAGCCCACTTGATCATGATGGATAAGCTTTTTGATGTGCTGCTGAATCCGGTTTGCCAGTATTTTATTGAGAATTTTTGCATCAATGTTCATCAGGGATATTGGTCTAAAATTCTCTTTTTTTGTTGTGTCTCTGCCAGGCTTTGGTATCAGGATGATGTTGGCCTCATTAAATGAGTTAGGGAGGATTCCCTCTTTTTCTATTGATTGGAATAGTTTCAGAAGGAATGGTACCAGCTCCTTCTTGTACCTCTGGTAGAATTCAGCTGTGAATCCATCTGGTCCTGGACTTTTTTTGGTGGGTAGGCTATTAATTGTTGCCTCAATTTCAGAGCCTGCTATTGGTCTATTCAGGGATTCAACTTCTTCCTGGTTTAGCCTTGGGAGAGTGTAAGTGTCCAGGAAATTATCCATTTCTTCTAGATTTCTAGTTGATTTGCGTAGAGGCGTTTATAGTATTCTCTGATGGTAGTTTGTATTTCTGTGGGGTCAGTGGTGATATCCCCTTTATCATTTTTTATTGCATCTATTTGATTCCTCTCTCTTTTCTTCTTTATTAGTCTTGCTAGTGGTCTGTCAATTTTGTTGATCTTTTCAAAAAACCAACTCCTGGATTCATTGATTTTTTGGAGGGTTTTTTGTGTCTCTATCTCCTTCAGTTCGGCTCTGATCTTAGTTATTTCTTGCCTTCTGCTAGCTTTTGAATGTGTTTGCTCTTGCCTCTCTAGTTCTTTTAATTGTGATGTTAGAGTGTCAATTTTAGATCTTTCCTGCTTTCTCTTGTGGGCATTTAGTGCTATAAATTTCCCTCTACACACTGCTTTAAATGTGTCCCAGAGATTCTGGTATGTTGTATCTTTGTTCTCATTGGTTTCAAAGAACATCTTTATTTCTGCTTTCATTTCGTTATGTACCCAGTAGTCATTCAGGAGCAGATGTTCAGTTTCCATGTAGTTGAGCGGTTTTGATTGAGTTTCTTAGTCCTGAGTTCTAGTTTGATTGCACTGTGGTCTGAGAGACAGTTTGTTATAATTTCTGTTCTTTTACATTTGCTGAGGAGTGCTTTACTTCCAATTATGTGGTCAATTTTGGAATAAGTGCGATGTGGTGGTGAGAAGAATGCATATTCTGTTGATTTGGGGTGGAGAGTTCTATAGATGTCTATTAGGTCCGCTTGGTGCAGAGATGAGTTCAATTCCTGGATATCCTTGTTAACTTTCTGTCTCGTTGATCTGTCTAATGTTGACAGTGGAGTGTTGAAGTCTCCCATTATTAATGTATGGGAGTCTAAGTCTCTTTGTAAGTCTCTAAGGACTTGCTTTATGAATCTGGGTGCTCCAGTATTGCGTGCATATATATTTAGGAGAGTTAGCTCTTCCTGTTGAATTGATCCCTTTACCATTATGTAATGGCCTCCTTTGTCTCTTTTGATCTTGATGGTTTAAAGTCTGTTTTATCAGAGACAAGGATTGCAACACCTGCTTTTTTTTGTTCTCCATTTGCTTGGTAGATCTTCCTCCATCCCTTTATTTTGAGCCTATGTATGTCTCTGCATGTGAGATGGGTCTCCTGAATACAGCAGACTGATGGGTCTTGACTCTTGATCCAGTTTGCCAGTCTGTGTCTTTTAATTGGAGCATTTAGTCCATTAACATTTAAGGTTAATATTGTTATGTGTGAACTTGATCCTGCCATTATGATATTAACTGGTTATTTTGCTCGTTAGTTGATGCAGTTTCTTCCTAGCCTCGATGGTCTTTACATTTTGGCATGTTTTTGCGATGGCTGGTACCGGTTGTTCCTTTCCATGTTTAGGGCTTCCTTCAGGGTCTCTTGTAAGGCAGGCCTGGTGGTGACAAAATCTCTAAGCATTTGCTTATCTGTAAAGGATTTTATTTCTCCTTCACTTATGAAACTTAGTTTGGCTGGATATGAAATTCTGGGTTGAAAATTCTTTTCTTGAAGAACGTTGAATATTGGCCCCCACTCTCTTCTGGCTTGTAGAGTTTCTGCCGAGAGATCTGCTGTTAGTCTGATGGGCTTCCCTTTGTGGGTAACCCGACCTTTCTCTCTGGCTGCCCTTAAGATTTTTTCCTTCATTTCAACTTTGGTGAATCTGGCAATGATGTGTCTTGGAGTTGCTCTTCTAGAGGAGTATCTTTGTGGCGTTCTCTGTATTTCCTGAATTGGAATGTTGGCCTGCTCTACTAGGTTGGGGAAGTTCTCCTGGATGATTTCCTGAAGAGTGTTTTCCAACTTGGTTCCATTTTCCCCCTCACTTTCAGGCACCTCAATCAGACGTAGATTTGGTCTTTTTACGTAATCCCATACTTCTTGCAGGCTTTGCTCATTTCTTTTTCTTCTTTTTTCTTTTGGTTTCTCTTCTCGCTTCATTTCATTCATTTGATCTTCAATCGCTGATACTCTTTCTTCCAGTTGATCGAGTCGGTTACTGAAGCTTGTGCATTTGTCACGTATTTCTCGTGTCATGGTTTTCATCTCTGTCATTTCGTTTATGATCTTCTCTGCATTAATTAGTCTAGCTGTCAATTCTTCCACTCTTTTTTCAAGATTTTTAGTTTCTTTGCGCTGGGTACGTAATTCCTCCTTTAGCTCTGCTAAGTTTGATGGACTGAAGCCTTCTTCTCTCCTCTCGTCCAAGTCATTCTCTGACCAGCTTTGATCCGTTGCTGGCGATGGGCTGCGCTCCTTTGCAGGGGGAGATGCGCTCTTATTTTTTGAATTTCCAGCTTTTCTGCCCTGCTTCTTCCCCATCTTTGTGGTTTTATCTGTCTCTGGTCTTTGATGGTGGTGACGTACTGATGGGGTTTTGGTATAGGTGTCCTTCCTGTTTGATAGTTTTCCTTCTGACAGTCAGAAGGACTGTCTGTTGGTCTGTTGGAGATTGCTTGAGGTCCACTCCAGACCCTGTTTGCCTGGGTATCAGCAGCAGAGGTTGCCGAAGATAGAATATTGCTGAACAGCGAGTGTACCTGTCTGATTCTTCCTTTGGAAGTTTCCTCTCAGGGGTGTACTCCACCCTGTGAGGTGTGGGGTGTCAGACTGCCCCTAGTGGGGGATTTCTCCCAGCTAGGCTACTCAGGGGTCAGGGACACACCTGAGCAGGCAGTCTGTCCGTTCTCAGATCTCAACCTCCACGTTGGGAGATCCACGGCTCTCCCCAAAGCTGTCAGACAGAGTCGTTCGCGTCTGCACCGGCTCCCGCTACTTCCCCTGTTGGTCTTCAGCTGTGCGCTGTCCCCAGAGGTGGAGACTACAGAGACAGGCAGGCTTCCTTGAGCTGCTGTGAGCTCCACCCAGTTCGAGCTTCCCAGCGGCTTTGTTTACCTACTTAAGCCTCAGCAATGGCGGGCGCCCCTTCCCCAGCCTCGCTGCTGCCTTGCGGATAGATCGCGGCAGACTGCTGTGTTAGCAGTGAGGGAGGCTTCGTGGGCGTGGGACCCTCCCGGCCAGGTGTGGGATATATTCTCCTGGTGTGCCTGTATGCTTACAGCGCAGTATTGGTGTGGGAGTTACCCGATTTTCCAGGTGTTGTGTGTCTCAGTTCCCCTGGCTAGGAAAACGGATCCCCTTCCCCATTGCGCTTCCAGGTGAGGTGATGCCTCGCCCTGCTTCAGCTCTCGCTGGTCAGGCTGCAGCAGCTGACCAGCACCGATTGTCCGGCACTTCCTAGTGAGATGACCCCAGTACCTCAGTTGAAAATGCAGATATCACCGCTCTTCTGTGTCGCTCGCGCTGGGAGTTGGAGACAGGAGCTGTTCCTATTCGGCCAACTTGCTCCGCCCCCTTCTATCACGTTTTGAACGGATGAAATTTCCTTTATCAGCAGGACATCAATGCGATCCAAAGAAGTCCTTCTCGGGTTCCTGAAAGACAGTTTTAATGGATTGCTCCACGAAACATAAGTGTAACTATGTGAGATGAATTCACATACCACCAAGAAGTTTCTAATAACACTTCTTTCTAGTTTTCATTGTGGATATTTCCTTTGTCAAAGTAAGCTTCTTTGCGCTAAAGTGTATCCCATTGCAGATTTCCAGAAAACTTAGTTAGCAAACTGATCACTGAAGAGAAACGTGTAACTCTGTGAGTTGCATTCACTCATGGCAATGCAGTTTCTTAGAAAGCTTCTCTTTAGTTATTATGTGAGGATATTTCCTTGTTCACCATAGCCCTCAATGAGCTCCCAAATACACCTTTGCAGAGTCCACAACAATAGTGTTAGCAAACTGTTCCAAGAAGGGAAGGGTGGAACTCTGTGTGATGAAGTCACACATCAGAAAGCAATCTCTCAGAAAGCTTCTCTCTAGGTATTATGTGAGGATATTTCCTTTTTCACCATGGGCCCCTATGGGATCCCAAATATCACTTTCCAGATACCAAGAAAAGAGTGTTAGCAAACTGCTTCCTGAAGTCTAAGTTATAAGTCTGTGAGATGTCCTCACAGATCAGAAAGAAGTTTCTCAGAAAGCTTCTTTCCCGTTTGGAACGGATGAAATTTCCTTTCTCAGCGTAGTCCTAATGCGATCCAAGGAAGCCCTTCTCAGGTTCCTCTAAGACAGTGTTAATGTACTGCTCCATGAAACATAAGTGTAACTCTGTGAGATGAATTCACACGTCACCAAGAAGTTTCTAAGAAAGCTTCTTTCTAGTTTTCATCTATGGATAATTCCTTTGTCACCGTAATGTTCATTGCGCTATGAAGTATCTAATTGCAGATTTCCAGAAAACTGTGTTAACAAACTGATCACTGAAGAGAAACCTGTAAATCTGTGAGTTGCATTCACACATGGCAATGCAGTTTCTCAGAAAGCTTCTCTTTAGTTATTATGTGAGGATTGTTCCTTTTTCACCATAGCCCTCAATGAGCTGCAAATATACCTTTGCAGAATCCACGACAACAGTGTTAGCAAACTGTTCCAAGAAGGGAAGGGTGGAACTCTGTGTGATGAAGTCACACATCAGAAAGCAATCTGTCAGAAAGCTTCTCATTAGTTATTACGTGAGGAGATTTCCTTTTTCAGCATGGGCCCCTATGGGCTCCCAAATAGCACTTTCCAGATTCCACTGAAAAGAGTGTTAGCAAACTGCTTCCTGAAGTCTAAGTTATAAGTCTGTGAGATGAACTCACAGATCAGAAAGAAGTTTCTCAGAAAGCTTCATTCACGTTTTGAACGGATGAAATTTCCTTTCTCAGCGTAGTCCTCAATGCGATCCAAGGAAGCCCTTCTCAGGTTCCTCAAAGACAGTGTTAATGGACTGCTGCACGAAACATAAGTGGAACTCTCTGAGATGAATTCACACTTCACTAAGAAGTTTCTAAGAAAGCTTCTTTTTGTTTTCATCTCTGGATATTTCCTTTGTCACCGTAAGGTTCATTGCGCTATGAAGTATCTAATTTCAGGCTTCCAGAAAACTGTGTTAATAAACGGATCACTGAAGAGAAACGTGTAACTCTGTGAGTTGCATTCACACAATGCAATGCAGTTTCTCAGAAAGCTTCTCTTTAGTTATTATGTGAGGATATTTCCTTTTTCACTATAGCCTCAATGAGCTCCCAAATATACCTTGCAGAATCCACGACAACAGTGTTAGCAAACATGTTCCAAGAAGGGAAGGGTGGAACTCTGTGTGATGAAGTCACACATCAGAAAGCAATCTCTCAGAAAGCTTCTCTCTAGTTATTATGTGAGGATATTTCCTTTTTCACCATGGGCCCCTATGGGCTCCCAAATATCACTTTCCAGATTCCACGAAAAGAGTGTTAGCAAACTGCTTCCTGAAGTCTAAGTTATAAGTCTGTGAGATGAACTCACAGATCAGAAAGAAGTTTCTCAGAAAGCTTCTTTCACGTTTTGAACGGATGAAATTTCCTTTATCAGCTGTAGGCCTCAAAGCGATCCAAAGAAGCCCTTCTCAGGTTCCTCAAAGACAGTGTTAATGGACTGCTTCCACGAAACATAAGTGTAACTCTGTGAGATGAATTCACACATCACCAAGAAGTTTCTAAGAAAGCTTCTTTCTAGTTTTCATCTGTGGATATTTCCTTTGTCACCGTAAGGTTCATTGCGCTATGAAGTATCTAATTGCAGATTTCCAGAAAACTGTAGTTAGCAAACTGATCACTGAAGAGAAACGTGTAACTCTGTGAGTTGCATTCACACATGGCAATGCAGTTTCTCAGAAAGCTTCTCTTTAGTGATTATGTGAGTATACTTACTTTTTCACCGTAGCCCTCTAATGAGCTCCCAAATATACCTTTACAGAATCCACGACAACAGTACTTAGCAAAATGTTCCAAGAAGGGAGGGGTGGAACTCTGTGTGATGAAGTCACACATCAGAAAGCAATCTCTCAGAAGCTTCTCTACAGTTATTATGTGAGGATATTTCCTTTTTCACCATGGGCCCCTATGGGCTCCCAATATCAATTTCCATATTCCACGAAATAGTGTTAGCAATCTGCTTCCTGAAGTCTAAGTTATAAGTCTGTGAGATGAACTCACAGATCAGAAAGAAGTTTCTCATAAAGCTTCTTTCACGTTTTGAACGGATGAAGTTACCTTTACCAGCATAGACCTCAATGCGAATCCAAAGGAAGCCATTCTCAGGTTCCTCAAAGACAGTGTTAACTGACTGTTCCACGAAACATAAGTGAAACTCTGTGAGATGAATTCAGACATCACCAAGAAGTTTCTAAGAAAAGCTTCTTTCTATTTTTCATCTGAGGATATTTCCTTTGTCACGGTAAGCTTCATGCGCTAAGAGGGTATCCCATCACAGATTTCCAGAAAACTTAGTTAGCAAACTGATCACTGAAGAGAAACGTGTAACTCTGTGAGGTTTGCATTCACTTATGGCAATGCAGTTCTCAGAAGGCTTCTTTCCAGTTTTGATATGAGGATATATCCTTTTTCACCATAGCCTCAATGAGCTCCCAAATATACCTTTGCAGAATCCACGACAACAGTGTTAGCAAACTGTTCCAAGAAGGGATGCGTGGAACTCTGTGTGATGAAGTCACACATCAGAAAGCAATCTCTACAGAAAGCTCTCTCTAGTTATTATGTGAGGATATTTCCTTTTCACCATGGGCCCCTATGAGCTCCAAAACACTTTCCAGATTCCAGAAAAGATGTTAAAAAACTGCTTCCAGAAGTCTACGTTATAAGTCTGAGATGAACTCACAGATCAGAAAGCAGTTTTCTAAGAAAGCTTCTTTCACGTCTTGAATGGATGAATTTTCCCTTATCAGCCTAGACTCAAAGCGATCCACTAAGCCCTTCTCAGGTTCCTCAAAGACAGTTTAATGGACTACTCCACGAAACATAAGTGTAACTCTGGAGATAATCACACATCACCAAGAAGGTCTAAGAAAGCTTCTTCTCTATTTCATCTGTGGATATTTCCTTTGTCACCGTAAGTTTCATTGCGCTATGAATATCTAATTGCAGATTTCCGAAAACTGTGTTAACAAACTGATCACTGAAGAGAACGTGTAACTCTGTGAGTTGCATTCACACATGGCAAGCAGTTTCTCAAAAGATCTCTTTACTTATATGTGAGGATATTTCCTTTTTCACCATAGCCCTCAATGAGCTCCCAAATACTTTTGCAGAATCCACGACAAAGTGTTAGCAAACTGTTCCAAGAAGGGAAGGGTGAACTCTGTGTGATGAAGTCACACATCAGAAAGCAATCTCTCAGAAAGCTTCTCTCTATTTATGATGTAGGATATTCCTTTCCACCATGGGCCCCTAGGACTTCCAAATACACTTTCCAGATTCCACGAAAAGAGTGTTAGCAAACTGCTTCCTGAAGTCTACGTTAAAGTCTGTGAGATGAACCACAGATCAGAAAGAAGTTTCTCAGAAAGCTTCTTTCACGTTGAACGGATGAAATTTCCTTTCTCAGCGAGGCCTCACTGTGATCCAGAAGCCCTTCTCAGGTTCCTCAAAGACAGTGTTAATGGACTGCTCCACGAAACATAAGTGTAACTCTGTGAGATGAATTCACCATCAGCCAGAAGTTTCTAAGAAAGCTTCTTTCAATTTCATCTGTGGATATTTCTTTGCCGTAAGGTTCCTGCGCTATGAAGTACTAATTGCAGATTTCCAGAAAACTTGTTAACAACCTGATCACGAAGAGAAACGTGTAACTCTGTGAGTTGCATTCACACATGGCAATGCAGTTTCTCAGAAAGCTTCTCTTTAGTTATTATAGGAGGATATTTCCTTTTTAACCATAGCCCTCAAGAGCTCCCAAATATACCTTTGCAGAATCCAGACAACAGTGTTAGCAAACGGTTCCAAGAAGGGAAGGGTGGAACTCTGTGTGATGAAGTCACACATCAGAAAGCAATCTCTCAGAAGCTTCTCTCTAGTTATATTGAGGATAATTCCTTTTTCCTATGGGCCCCTATGGTCTCCCAAATATCACTTCCAGATTCCACGCAGAGTGTGTAGCAAACTGCTTCCTGAATCTAATTTACAAGCCTGTGAGATGAACTCAATAGAAAGAGTTTCTCAGAAACCTTTTTCACTTTTGATCGGATGAAATTTCCTTTATCAGCATTGGTTAAATGCTTTCCAAGGAAGCCCTTTTGAGATACCTCAAAGACAGTGTTAATGGACGTGCTCCACGAAACAAAGTGTAACTAGTGAGGTGAATTCACACATCACCAAGAAGTTTCTGAGAAAGCTCTGCATAGTTTTCATCTGAGGATATTTCCATGTCACAGGGAAGCTTCATTGCCCTAACAGGCATCCCATGCAGATTTCAAGAAAACTAGTTAGCAAACTGACACTGAAAGAACGTGTAACTATGTGAGTTGCATTCAC
>NC_044565.1:46084277-46110913 GCF_007565055.1 Rhinopithecus roxellana | reverse complement strand
CACTTCAATGTATAAAAGCAACTGAAAGAGTTACACGTTTCTCTTCAGTGATCAGTTTACTAACAAAGTTTTCTTGAAATCTGCAATGGGATACATCTTAGCGCAATGAAGCTTACGGGGACAAAGGAAATATGCTCAGATTGAAACTAGAAAGAAGCTTTCCTAGAAACTCCTTGGTGATGTGTGAATTCTTCTCACAGTGTTACACTCATGTTTCTTGGAACAGTCCATTTACACTGTCTTTGAGGAACCTGAGAAGGGCTACTTTCCAGCGCATTTGAGTGCCCCCCTATGCAGATAAAGGAAATATCATCAGTTGAAAACGAGAAGGAAGCGTTCTGAAAACATCGTTGTGAATCGCTGAAGTCTCGTCTCACTGGGTTCAACTTAGTCTTCACGAAGCAGTTTGCTAACACATCTTTTCTTGGAATCTGCAAAGGGATATTGGGAGCCAATTGGGGCCCATGGTGAAAAAGGAAATATCCTCAGAGAATAACTAGAGAGAATCTTTCTGTGAGATTGCTTTCTACTGTGTGACTTCATCACACCAGAGTTTCCACCCTTCCCTTCTTGGAACAGTTTGCTAACACTGATGTCAGTGGATTCTGCAAAGTGATATTTGGGAGCTCATAGAGGGCTATGGTGAAAAAGGAAATATCTCAGATAAAAAATGGAAAGAAGCTTCTGGAAATGCGCTTCAATACATGAAGTAACTCAAATATTACAGGTTTCTCTTCAGTGATCTGGTTGCTAACACAGTTTTCTTGACAATCTGCATATGGATACGTCCTTAGCTCAGTGAAGCTTACGGTGACAAAGGAAATATCCTCAGATTGAAACTAGAAGGAAGCTTCGTAGAAACTTCTTGGTCATTGTGATTCATCTCACAGAGTTTACACTTATGTTTCCTGGAACAGTATGTTAACACTGTCTTTGAGGAACCCGAGAAGGGCTACTCTCCATCGCATGGAGACCTACGCTGATTAAAGAAATGTCATCAGTTCAAAACGTGAAAGAAGCTTTGTGAGAAACTTCTTTGTGATCTGTGAATTCATCTCACAGAGTTCCAACTTAGTCCTCATGAAGCAGTTTCCTAGCACTCTTTTCGTGGAATCTGCAAAGTGATATTTGGGAGCCCATTGGGGCCCATGGTGAAAAAGGAAATATCCTCACATAATAACTAGAGAGAAGCTTTCTGAGAGATTGCTTTCTGATGTGAGACTTCATCACACATAGTTCCACCTTTCCCTTCTTGGAACAGTTTGCTAACACTGTTGTCGTGGATTCTGCAAGGTGATATTTGGGAGCTCATGGAGGGCTATGGTGAAAAAGTAAATATCCTCAGATCAAAACTGGAAAGAAGCCTTCTGAGAAACTGCATTGCCATGAGTGAATGCAACTCATAGAGTTACACGTTTCTCTGCAGTGATCAGTTTGCTAACACAGTTTTCTTGAAATCTGCAATGGGATACTTCTTAGCGAAATGAAGCTTACAGTGACAAAGGAAAAATCCTCAGATGAAAACTAGAAAAGCTCTTCTTAGAAACTTCTTGGTGATTGTGAATTCATCTCACAGAGTTACACTTAGTTTCTGGAACAGTCCATTAACACTTCTGTAGGAACCTGAGAAGGGCTACTTTCCATCCACGGAAGACGCTACCTAATAATGGAAATATATCACTTCAAAACGTGAAAGAAGCTTTTGAGAAACTTCTTGTTATTTGATTCATCTCACAGAGTTACAACTTAGTCTTCATGGAAGCGTTGCTAAGAGTCTTTTCGTGGAATCTCACAAAGTGTATTTGGAGCCCATTGGGGCCATTTGGAAAAAGAAATATCCTCAGAGAATAACTAGAGAGAAGCTTTCTGAGAGATTGCTTTCTGATGTGTGACTTCATCACACAGAGTTCCAACCTTCCTTCTTGGAACCGTTTGCTAACACTGTTGTCGTGGATTCTGCAAGTGACATTTGGGAGCTCATTGAGGGCTATGGTGAAAAAGGAAATATCTTCAGATAAAAAGTGGAAAGAAGCCTTCTGGGAAAATGCACTTCGATGTATGAATGCTACTCACAGAGTTACACGTTTCTCTTCAGTGATCAGTGTACTAACACAGTTTTCTTGAAATCTGCAATGGGATACTTCTTAGCGCAATGAAGCTTATGGTGATAAAGGAAATATCCTCAGATTGAAACTAGAAAGAAGCTTTCTTAGAAACTTCTTGGTGATGTGTGAATTCATCGCACAGAGTTACACTTATATTTCCTGGGACAATAATGAACACTGTCTTTGAGGAACCTGAGAAGGGCTACTCTCCATCGCATGGAGGCCTACGCTGAAAAGGAAATATCATCAGTTCAAAACGTGAAAGAAGCTTTCTGAGAAACTTCTTTGTGATCTGTGAATTCATCTCACAGAGTTACAACTTAGTTCTCAGGAAGCAGTTTGCTAACACTCTTTTCGTGGAATCTGCAAAGTGATATTTGGGAGCCCATCGGGGCCCATTGCGAAAAAGGAAATATCCTCAGATAATAACTAGAGAGATACTTTCTGAGAGATTGCTTTCTGATGTGTGACTTCATCACACAGAGTTCCACCCTTCCCTTCTTGGAACAGTTTGCTAACACTGTTGTCGTGGATTTTGCAGAGTGATATTTGGAAGCTCATTGAGGGCTATAGTGAAAAAGGAAGTATCTTCAAATAAAAACTGAAAAGAAGCCTTCTGGGAAAATGCACTTCGATGTATGAATGCAACTCACAGAGTTACACGATTCTTTTCAGTGATCAGTTTGCTAATACTCTTTTCTTGAAATCTGCAATGGTATCCTTCTTAGTGCAATAAGGCTAACCGTGACAAAGGAAATGTCCTCAGATGAAAAATAGAAGGAAGATTTCGTAGAAACTTCTTGGTGATGTGTGAATTCATCTCACAGAGTTACACTTATGTTTCCTGGAACAATCCATTAAAACTGTCTTTGAGGAACCTGAGAAGGGCTACTCTCCATCGCATGGAGGACTACGCTGATATCGTAAATATCATCAGTTTAAAACGTGAAAGAAGCTTTCTGAGAAACTTCTTTCTGCTCTGTGAATTCATCTCACAGAGTTCCAACGGAGTCCTCATGAAGAAGTTTGCTAACATTCTTTTCGTGGAATATGCAAAGTGATATTTGAGAGCCCTTTGGGGTCCATTGTGAAAAAGGAAATATCCTCAGAGAATAACTAGAGAAAAGCTTTCTGAGAGATTTCTTTCTGATGTGTGGCTTCATCACACAGAGTTCCACCCATCCCTTCTTGGAACAATTTGCTAACTCTGTTGTCGTGGATTGTGCAAAGTGATATTTGGGAGCTCATGGAGGGCTATGGTGAAAAAGGAAATCTTTCAGATAAAAACTGGAAAGAAGCATTCTGAGAAAATGTACTTCGATGTATGAATGCAACTCACAGAGTTACACGTTTCTCTTCAGTGATCAGTTTGCTAACACAGTTTTCTTGAAATCTGCAATGGGATACTTGTTAGCGCAATAAAGTTTACGGTGACCAAGGAAATATCCTCAGATGGGAACTAGAAAGAAGCCTTGTGTGAAACTTCTTGGTGATGTGTGAATTCATCTCACAGAGTTACCCTTATGTTTCCTGAAACATTCCATTAACACTCTCTTTGAGGAACCTGAGAAGGGCTACTTTCCATCACATTGAGGCCTCCGCTGATAAAGGAAATATCATCAATTCAAAACGTGAAAGAAGCTTTCTGAGAAACTTCTTTGTGATCTGTGAATTCATCTCACAGAGTTACAACTTCATCCTCATGAAGCAGTTTGGTAACAGTCTTTTCATGGAATCTGCAAAGTGATACTTGGGAGACCATAGGGGCCCATTGTGAAAAGGGAAATATCCTCAGAGAATAACTAGAGAGAAGCCTCCTGAGAGATTCCTTTCTGATGTGTGACTTCATCACACAGAGTTCCACCCTTCCCTTCTCAGAACAGTTTGCTAACACTGTTCTCGTGGATTCTAAAGTGATATTTGGGGACTCATTGAGGGCTATGGTGCAAAAGGAAATATCTTCACATAAAAACTGGAAAGAAGCCTTCTAGGAAAATGCACTTCGATATATGAATGCAACTCACAGAGTTACACGTTTCTCTTCAGTGATCAGTTTGCTAGCACAGTTTTCTTGAAATCTGCAATGGGATACCTCTTAGCGTTATGAAGCTTTCGGTGACAAAGGAAATATGCTCAGATGGAAACTAGAAAGAAGTTTTCTAAGAAACTTCTTGGTGATGTGTGAATTCATCTCACAGAATTACACTTATTTCCTGGAAGAGTCCATTAACACTGTCTTTGAGGAACATGAGGAGGGCTACTTTCCATCCCATTGAGGCCTAAGGTGATAAAGGAAATATCATCAGTTCAAAACGTGAACGAAGCTTTCTGAGAAACTTCTTTGTTATTTGTATATTCATACCAGAGAGTTACAAATTAGTCCTCCGGAAGCAGTTTGCTAACAGTCTTTTCGTGGAATCTGCAAACTTATATTTGGGAGCCCGTTGGGGCCCATTGTGAAAAAGGAAATATCCTCAGATAATACCTAGAGAGAAGCTTTCTGAGAGATTGCTTTCTGGTGTGTGATTCTGTCACACAGAGTTCCACCATTTCCTTCTTGGAACAGTTTGCTAACACAGTTGTCGTGGATTCTGCAAAGTGATATTTGGGAGCTCCTTGAGGACTATGCTCCAAAAGGAAATATCCTCATAAAACAACTGGAGGGAAGCCTTCTGAGAAACTGCTTTGTGATGTGTGAATGCAACTTACATAGTGAAACGTTTTTGTTCAGTGATCAGTTTGCTAACACAGTTTTCTTGAAATCTGCGGTGGGATACTTCTTAGCCCAATGAAGCTTACGGTGACAAAGGAAATACCGTCAGATGAAGACTAGAAAGAAACTTCTTTGAAACTTCTTGGTGATGTGTGAATTCATCTCACAGAATTACACTTATGTTTCCTGGAACAGTCCATTAACACTGTCTTTGAGGAACCTGAGAAGGGCTACTTTGCATCGCATTGAGGCCTACGCTGATAAAGGAAATATCATCAGTTCAAAACGTGAAAGAAGCTTTCTGAGAAACTTCTTTGTGATCTGTGAATTCATCTCACAGAGTTACAACTTAGTCCTTAGGAATCAGTTGCTAACAGTCTTTTCGTGGATTCTGCAAAGTGATATTTGGGAGCCCATTGGGGCCCATTGTGAAAAAAGAAATATCCTCAGAGAATAACTAGAGAGAAGCTTTCTCAGAGATTGATTTCTGTTGTGTGACTTCATCACACAGAGTTCCACCCTTCCCTTCTTTGAAGAGTTTGCTAACACTGTTGACGTGGATTCTGCAAAGTGATATTTGGGAGATCTATGAGGGCTATGGTGAAAAAGGAATTATCCTCAGATAAAAACTGGAAAGAGGGCTTCTGGGAAAATGCAATTCGATGTATGAATGCAACTCACAGAGTTACACGTTTCCTCTCAGTGATCCGTTTGCTAACAGTTTTCTTGAAATCTGCAATGGGATATTTCTTAGCGCAATGAAGCTTATGGTTACAAAGGAAATATCCCCTGATGAAAACTAGAAAGAATCTTTCTTAGAAACTTCTTGGTGATATGTTAATTCATCTCACAGCGTTCCATTTATTTTTCCTGGAACAGTCCATTAACACTGTCTTTAAGGAAACTGAGAAGGGCTACTTTCCATCTTATTGATGTCTACGCTGATAAAGGACATATCATCAGTCCAAAACACGAAAGAAGCTTTTTCAGAAACTTCTTTCTGATCTGTGAATTCATCTCACAGAGTTACAACTTAGTCCTCAGGAAGCAGTTTGCTCACAGTCTTTTCGTCGAATCTGCAAAGTGATATTTGGGAGCCCATTGGGGCCCATTGTGGAAAAGGAATTATCCTCAGAAAATAACTACAGAAAAGCTTTCTGAGAGATTGCTTTCGGATGTGGGACATCATCACACAGAGTTCCACCCTTTCCTTCTTGTAGCAGTTTGCTAACACTGTTGTCGTGGATTCTGCAAAGTGATATTTGGGAGCCCATTGTGGGCTATTTTGAAAAAGTAAATAAATTCAGATAAAAACTAGAAAGAGGCCTTCTGTGAAAATGGACATCGATGTATGAAGGAAACTCACAGAGTTACACGTTTCTCTTCAGTGATCAGTTTGCTAACACAGTTTTCTTGAAATCTGCACTGGGATACTCTTTAACGCAATGAAGCTTACGGTGACAAAGGAAATATCCTCAGATGGAAACTAGAAAGAAGCTTTCCTAGAAAATTCTTTTTGATGTGTGAATTCATCTCACAGAATTTCACTTATGTTTCCTGGAACAGTGCATTAACACTGTCTTTGAGGAACCTGAGAAGGGCTATTTTCCATCACATTGAGGCCTACGCAGATAAAGGAAATATCATCAGTTCAAAACGTGAAAGAAGCTTTTTGAGAAACTTTTTTGTGATCTGTGAATTCACCTCACTTAGTTACAACTTATTCCTCATGAAGCAGTTTGCTAAAAACCTTTTCCTGGAATCTCCAAAGTGATATTTGGGAGCCATTGGGGCCTATAGTGAAAAAAGAAATACTCTCAGAAAATAACTAGAGAGAAGCTTTTTGGGAGATTGCTTTCTGATGTGTGACTTCATCACACAGAGATCCACCCTTCCCTTCTTGGAACAGTTTGCTAACACTATTGTCGTGGATTCTGCAAGGTGATATTTGGGAGCTCATTGAGTACTATGGTGAAAAAGGAAATCTCTTCAGATAAAAAGTGGAAAGAAGCCTTCTGGGAAAATGCACTTCGATGTATGAATGCAACTCACCGAGTTACACGTTTCTCTTCAGTGATCAGTTTGCTAACACAGTTTTCTTGAAATCTGCAAAGGGATACTTCTTAGCGCAATGAAGCTTAGGGTGACAAAGGAAATAGCCTCAGATGGAAACTAGAAAGGATCTTCCTTAGAAACTTCTTGGTGATGTGTGAATTCATCTCACAGAGTTACCGTTATGTTTCCTGGAACAGTCCATTAACACTGTCTTTGAGGAACCTGAGAAGGGCTACTTTCCATCGCATTGAGGCCAACGCTGATAAAGGAAATAACATGAGTTCAAAATGTGGAAGATGCTTTCTGAGAAACTTCTTTGTGATCTGTGAATTCACCTCACTGAGTTACAACTTATTCCTCATGAAGCAGTTTGCTAAAAACCTTTTCCTGAAATCTCCAAAGTGATATTTGGGAGCCATTGGGGCCTATTGTGAAAAAAGAAATACCCTCAGAAAATACCTAGAGAGAAGCTTTCTGAGAGATTGCTTTCTGATGTGTGACTTCATCACACAGAGTTCCACCCTTCCCTTCTTGGAACAGTTTGCTAACACTATTGTCGTGGATTCTGCAAGGTGATATTTGGGAGCTTATTGAGTGCTATGGTGAAAAAGAATCTCTTCAGATAAAAAGTGGAAAGAAGCCTTCTTGGAAAATGCACTTCAATGTATGAATGCAACTCACAGAGTTACACGTTCCTCTTCACTGATCAGTTTGCTAACACAGTTTTCTTGAAATCTGCAATGCGATACTTCTTACTGCAATGAAGCTTATGATGACAAAGGAAATATCCTCCCATGGAAACTAGAAAGAAGCTTTCTTAGCAACATCTTGGTGATGTGTGAGTTCATCTCACAAAGTTACACTTATGTTTCCTGGAACAGTCCATTAACACTGTCTTTGAGGACCCTGACTAGGGCTGCTGTCCATCGCATTGAGGCCTACGGTGATAAAGGAAATATCATCAGTTCAAAACGTGAAAAAAGCTTTCTGAGAAACTTCTTTGTGATCTGTTAATTCATCTCACATAGTTACATCTTCGTCCTCAGGAATCTGTTTGCTGACAGTCTTTTCATGGAATCTGCAAAGTGACTTTTGGGAGCCCATTGGGGCCCATGGTGAAAAAGGAAATATCTTCAGATAATAACCAGAGAGAAGCTTTCTGAGAAATTGCTTTCTGATGTGTGATTTCTTCACACAGAGTTCCACACTTCCCTTCTTGGAACACTTTGCTTACACTGTTGTCGTGGATTCTGCAAAGTGATTTTAGGGAGCTCATTGAGGGCTATGGTGAAAAAGAAATCTCTTCAGATAAAAAGTGGAAAGAAGCCTTCTGGGAAAATGCACTTCGATATATGAATGCGACTCACAGAGTTACACGTTTCTCTTCACTGATCAGTTTGCTAACACAGTTATCTTGAAATCTGCAACGGGATACTTCTTACTGCAATGAAGCTTATGATGACAAAGGAAATATCCTCAGATGAAAACTAGAAAGAAGTTTCTTAGAAATTTCTTGGTGATGTGTAAATTCATCTCACAGAGTTATACTGATGTTTCCTGGAACAGTCCATTAACACTGTCTTTGAGGAATCTGGGAACGGCTATATTGGATCGCATTGAGGCCTACGGTGATAAAGGAAATATCATCAGTGAAACACCTGAAAGAAGTTTTCTGAGAAATTTCCTTGTGAACAGTGAATTCATCTCACAGAGGTACACTTATGTTTCCTTTAACAGTCCATTACCACTATCTTTGAGTAACCTGAGAAGGCCTACTTTCCATCACATTGAGGCCTACGCTAATAAAGGAAATATCATCAGTTCAAAACGTGAAAGAAGCTTTCTGAGAAACTTCTTTGTGATCTGTGATTTCTTCTCACAGATTTACAACTTAGTCCTCATGAAGCAGTTTGCTAACACTCTTTTCGTGGAATCTGCAAAGTGATATTTGCGAGCCCATTGGGTCTCATGGTGAAAAAGGAAATATCCTCAGAGAATAACTAGACAGAAGCTTTGTGAGAGATTGCTTTCTGATGTGTGACTTCATCAAACAGAGTTCCACCCTTCCTTTCTTGGAACAGTTTGCTAACACTGTTGTCGTGTATTCTGCAAAGTGATATTTGTAGCCCATTGATTGCTAAGGTGATAAAGGAAATCTCTTCAGATAAAAACTGGAAAGAAGCTTTCTGGGAAAATCCACTTCGATGTATGAATGCAACTCACAGAGTTTCACATTTCTCTTCAGTGATCAGTTTGCTAACACAGTTTTCTTGAAATCTGCAATGGGATACTTCATAGCGCAATGAAGCTTACGGTGACAAAGGAAATATCCTCAGATGAAAACTAGAAAGAAGCTTTCTTAGAAACTTCTTGGTGATGTGTGAATTCATCTCACAGAGTTACGCTTATGTTTCGTGGAGCAGTCCATTAACACTGTCTTTGAGGGACCTGAGAAGGGCTTCTTTGGATCGCATTGAGGTCTACGCTGATAAAGGAAATTTCATCCGTTCAAAACGTGAAAGAAGCTTTCTGATGAACTTCTCTCTGATCTGTGAATTCATCTCACAGGCTTATAACGTAGACTTCAGGAAGCAGTTTGCTAACACTCTTTTCGTGGAATCTGGAAAGTGATATTTGGGAGCCCATAGGGACCCATGGTGAAAAAGGAAATCTCCTCACATAATAACCAGAGAGAAGCTTTCTAGAGATTGCTTTCTGATGTGTGACTTCATCTCACAGAGTTTCACCCTTCCCTTCTTGGAACAGTTTGCTAACACTGTTGTCCTGGATTCTGCAAAGTGATATTTGGGAGCTCATTGAGGGCTATGGTGAAAAAGCAAATATCCTCCCATAATAACTGGAGAGAAGCTCTCTGAGAAACTGCATTGCCATGTGTGAATGCAACTCACAGAGTTACACGTTTCTCTTCAGTGATCAGTTTGCTAACACAGTTTTCTAGAAATCTGCAATTAGATACTTCATAGCGCAATGAAGCTTACGGTGACAAAGGAAATATACTCAGTTGAAAACTAGAAAGAAGGTTTCTTAGAAACTTCTTGGTGATGTGTGAATTCATCTCACAGAGTTACACTTATGTTTCGTGGAGCAGTCCATTAACACTGTCTTTGAGGAAACTGAGAAGGGCTTCTTTGGATCGCATTGAGGCCTACGCTGAGAAAGGAAATTTCATCCGTTCAAAACGTGAAAGAAGCTTTCTGAGAAACTTCTTTCTGATCTGTGAGTTCATCTCACAGAATTACAACCTCTGCCTCAAGAGGCAGTTTGCTAACACTCTCTTCGTGGAATCTGCAAAGTGATATTTGGGAGCCTATTGGGTGCCCATGGTGATAAAGGAATTATCCTCACATAATAACTAAAGAGAAGCTTTCTGAGAAACTGCATTGCCATGTGTGAATGCAACTCACAGAGTTACACGTTTCTCTTCAGTGATCAGTTTGTTAGCACAGTTTTCTGGAAATCTGCAATTAGATACTTCATAGCGCAATGAACATTACAGTGACAAAGGAAATATCCACAGATGAAAACTAGAAATAAGCTTTCTTAGAAACTTCTTGGTGATGTGTGAATTCATCTCACAGAGTTACACTTATGTTTCGTGGAGCAGTCCATTAACACTGTCTTTGGGGAATCTGAGAAGGGCTTCTTTGGATCACATTGAGGCCTACGCTGATAAAGGAAATTTCATCCGTTCAAAACGTGAAAGAAGCTTTCTGAGAAACTTCTTTCTGATATGTGAGTTCATCTCACAGGCTTATAAATTAGTCTTCATTAAGCAGTTTGCTACCACTCTTTTCGTGGAATCTGGAAAGTGATATTTGGGAGCCCATAGGGGCCCATGGTGAAAAAGGAAATCTCCTCACATAATAACTAGAGAGAAGCTTTCTGAGAGATTTCTTTCTGATGTGTGATTCATCACACAGAGTTCCACCCTTCCCTTCTTGGAACAGTTTGCTAACACTGTTGTCGTGGATTCTGCAAAGGTATATTTGGGAGCTCACTGAGGGCTATGTTGAAAAAGGAAATATCCACATATCAAAACTGGAAAGAAGCCTTCTGAGAAACTGCATTGCCATAAGTGAATGCACCTCACAGAGATACACGTTTCTCTTCAGTGATCAGTTTGCTAACTAAGTTTTTTGGAAATCTGCAATGGAATACCTCTTAGCACAATGAAGCTTACGGTGACGAAGGAAATATCCTCAGATGAAAACTAGAAAGATGCTTTCTTAGAAACTTCTTGGTGATGTGTGAATTCATCTCACAGAGTTATACTTATGTTTCCAGGAGCAGTCCATTAACACTGTGTTTGAGGAACCTGAGAAGGGCTTCCTTGGATCTCTTTGAGGCCTACGCTGGTAAAGGAAATTTCATCCGTTCAAAACGTGAAAGAAGCTTTCTGAGAAACTTCTTTCTGATCTATGAGTTTATCTCACAGACTTATAACTTAGACTTCAGGAAGCAGTTTTTGCTGACACTCTTTTCGTGGAATCTGGAAAGTGATATTTGGGAGCCCATAGGGGCCCATGGTGAAAAAGGAAATATCCTCACATAATAACTAGAAAGAAGCTTTCTGAGAGATTGCTTTCTGATGTGTGACTTCATCACACAGAGTTCCTCACTTCCCTTCTTGGAACAGTTAGCTAACACTGTTGTGCATTCTGCAAAGGTATATTTCGGAGATCATCGATGGATATGGTGAAAAAGGAAATATCATCAGAACAAAACTGGAAAGAAGCATTCTGAGAAACTGCATTGCCGTGAGTGAATGCACCTCACAGAGATACACGTTTCTCTTCAGTGATCAGTTTTTAACTAAGTTTTCTTGAAATCTACAATGGGATGACTGTTAGCGCAATGAAGCTTACTGTGACAATGGAAATATCCTCAGATGAAAACTAGCAAGAAGCTTTCTCAGAAACTTCTTGGTGATGTGTGAATTCACCTCACATAGTTACACTTATGTTTCGTGGAGCAGTCCATTAACACTGTCATTGAGGTATCTGAAAAGGGCTTCCTTGGAAAGCATTTAGACCTACGCTGATAAAGGAAATTTCAGCCGATCAAAAGGTGAAAGAAGCTTTCTGAGAAACTTCTTTCTGATATGTGAGTTCATCTCACAGGCTTACAAATTAGACTTAAGGAAGCAGTTTGCTGACACACTCTTCGTGGAATCTGGAAAGTGATATTTGGGAGACCATAGGGGCCCATAGTGAAAAAGGAAATATCCTCACATAATAACTAGAAAGAAGCTTTGTGAGAGATTGCTTTCTGATGTGTGACTTCATCACACAGAGTTCCACCCTTCCCTTCTTGGAACAGTTTGCTAACACTGTTGTCATGGATTCTGCAAAGGTATATTTGGGAGCTCATTGAGGGCTATGGTGAAAAAGGAAATATCCTCCTATAATAACTAAAGAGAATCTTTCTGAGAAACTGCATTGCATGTGTGAATGCAACTCACACAGTTACATGTTTCTCTTCGGTGGTCAGGTTGTTAACATAGTTTTCTGGAAATCTGCAATTAGATACTTCATAGCGCAGTGAACCTTACGGTGACAAAGGAAATATCCACAGATGAAAATTAGAAAGAAGCTTTCTTAGAAACTTCTTGGTGGTGTGTGAATTCATCTCACAGAGTTACACTTATCTTTCCTGGAGCAGTCCATTAACACTGTCTTTGAGGAACCTGAGAAGGGCTTCCGTGGATCACAGTGAGGCCTACGCTGAGAAAGGAAATTTCATCCGTTCAAACGTGAAAGAAGCTTTCTAAGAAAATTCTTTCTGATCTGTGATTTCATCTCACAGACTTATAACGTAGACTTCAGGAAGCAGTTTGCTAACTCTTTTTCGTGGAATATGGAAAGTGATATTTGGGAGCCCATAGGGGCCCATGGAGAAAAAAGAAATATCCTCAAATAATAATTAGAGAGAAACTTTCTGAGAGATTGCTTTCTGAAGTGTGACTTCATCACACAGAGTTCCACCCTTCCCTTCTTGGAACAGTTTGCTAACACTGTTGTCGTGGATTCTGCAAAGGTATATTTGGGAGCTCATTGACGGCTATGGTGAAAAAAGAAATATTCTCAGATCAAAACTGGAAAGAAGCCTTCTGAGAAACTGCATTGCCATGAGGGAATTCAAGTCACAGAGTTACACGTTTCTCTTCAGTGATCAGTTTTTTAACACAGTTTTCTGGAAATCTGCAGTTAGGTACTTCATAGCGCTATGAATCTTACGTTGACAAGGGAAATATCCACAGATGAAAATTAGAAAGAAGCTTTCTTAGAAACTTCTTGGTGACGTGTGAATTCATCTCACAGAGTTACACTTATGTTTCGTGGAGCAGTCCATTAACAGTGTCTTTGAGGAACCTGAGAAGGGCTTCCTTGGATCGCATTGAGGCCTACACTGATAAAGGAAATTTCATCCGTTCAAAACGTGAAAGAAGCTTTCTGAGAAACTTCTTTCTGATCTGTGAGTTCATCTCCCAGACTTATAACTTAGACTTCAGGAAGAAGTTTGCTAACACTGTTTTCGTGGAATCTGGAAAGTGATATTTTGTAGCCCTTAGGGGTCCATGGTGTAAAAGGAAATATCCTTGCAAAATAACTAGAGAGAAGCTTTCTGAGAGATTGCTTTCTGATGTGTGACTTCATCACATAGAGTTCCACCCTTCTCTTCTTGGAACAGTTTGCTAACACTGTTGTCGTGGATTCTGTAAAGGCATATTTGGGAGCTCATTGAGGGCTGTGGCGAAAAAGTAAATATCCTCAGATCAAACCTGGAAAGAAGCCTTCTGAGAAACTGCATTGCCATGTGTGAATGCAAATCACAGAGTTACCCGTTTCTCTTCAGTGATCAGATTGCTAACGAAGTTTCCTGGAAATCTGCAATGGGATACCTCTTAGCGCAATGAAGCTAACGGTGACAAAGGAAATAACCACAGATGAAAACTAGAAAGAAGCTTTCCTAGAAACTTCTTGGTGATGTGTGAATTCATCTCACTGAGTTACACTTATGTTTCGTGGAGCAGTCCATTAACACTGTCTTTGAGGAAACTGAGAAGGCCTTCCTTGGATCGTTTGAGGTCTACGCTGATAAAGGAAATTTCATCCGTTCAAAACGTGAAAGAACCTTTCTGAGAAACTTCTTTCTGATTTGTGAGTTCATCTCACAGACTTATAAAGTAGACTTTAGGAAGCAGTTTGCTAACACTCTTTTCGTGGAATCTGGAAAGTGATATTTGGAAGCCCATAGGGGCCCACGGTGAAAAAGGAAATATTCTCAGATAACAACTAGAGAGTAGCTTTCTGAGAGATTGCTTTCTGATGTGTGACTTCATCACACAGGGTTCCACCCTTCCCTTCTTGGAACAGTTTGCTAACACTGTTGTCGTGGATTCTGCAAAGGTATATTGGGGAGCTCACTGAGGGCTATGGTTTAAAAGGAAATATCCTTACATAATAAGTAAAGAGAAGCTTTCTGAGAAACTGCCTTGCCATGTGTGAATGCAACTCACAGAGTCACACGTTTCTCTTCAGTGATCAGTTTGTTAACACAGTTTTCTGGACATCTGCAATTAGATAGTTCATAGCACAATGAACCTTACGGTGACAAAGGAAATATCCACAGATGAAAACTAGAAAGAGGCTTTCTTAGAAACTTCTTGGTGATGTGTGAATTCATCTCACAGAGTTACACTTATGTTTCCTGGAGCAGTCCATTAACACTGTCTTTGAGGAACTTGAGAAGGGCTTCCTTGGATCTTTTTGAGGCCTATGCTGATAAAGGAAATGTCATCTGTTCAAACCGTGAAAGAAGCTTTCTGAGAAACTGCATTGCCATGTGTGAATGCACCTCACAGAGTCACACGTTTCTCTTCAGTGATCAGTTTGTTAACACAGTTTTCTGGAAATCTGCAATTAGATACTTCATAGCGCAATTAACCTTACGGTGACAAAGGAAATAACCACAGATGAAAACCAGAAAGAAGCTTTCCTTGAAATTTCTTGGTGATGTGTGAATTCATCTCACGGAGTTACACTTATGTTTCGTGGAGTATTCCATTAACACTGTCTTTGAGGAACCTGAGAAGGGCTTTTTAGATCGCATTGAGGCCTTCGCTGATAAAGGAAATATCATCCGTTCAAAACGTGAAGGAAGCTTTCTGAGAAACTTCTTTCTGATCTGTGAGTTCATCTCACAGACTTGTAACTTACACTTCAGGAAGCAGTTTGCTAAATCTCTTTTCGTGGAATCTGGAAAGTGATATTTGGGAGCCCATAGGGGCCCATGGTGAAAAGGAAATATCCTCACATAATAACTAGAGAGAAGCTTTCTGAGAGATTGCTTTCTGATGTGTGACTTCATCACACAGAGTTCCACACTTCCCTCCTTGGAACAGTTTGCTAACACTGTTGTCGTGGATTCTGCAAAGGTATATTGGGGACCTCATTGAGGGCTATGGTGAAAAAGGAAATATCCTCAGATCAAAACTGGAAAGAAGCCTTCTGAGAAACTGCATTGCCATGTGTGAATGCAACTCACAGAGTTACAAGTTTCTCTTCAGTGATCAGTTTTTTAACACAGTTTTCTGAAAACCGGCAATTAGATACTTCATAGCGCAATGAACCTGACGGTGACAAAGGATATATCCACAGATGAAAACTAGAAAGAAGCATTTTTAGAAACTTCTTGGTGATGTGTGAATTCATCTCACAGAGTTCCACTTATGTTTCGTGGAGCAGTCCATTAACACTGTCTTTGAGGAAACTGAGAAGGGCTTCCTTGGATCACTACGAGGCCTACGCTGGTAAAGGAAATTTCATCCGTTCAAAACGTGAAAGAAGCTTTCTGAGAAACTTCTTTTTGATCTGTGAGTTCATCTCACAGACTTATAACTTAGACTTCAGGAAGCAGTTTGCTAACACTCTTTTCTTGGAATCTGGAAAGTGATATTTGGTAGCCCTTAGGGGCCCAGGGTGAAAAAGGAAATATCCTCATATAATAACTAGAGAGAAGCTTTCTGAGAGATTTCTTTCTGATGTGTGACTTCATCACACTGAGTTCCACCCTTGCCTTCTTGGAAGAGTTTGCTAACACTGTTGTCATGGATCCTGCAAAGGTATATTTCAGAGCTCATTGACAGATATGGTGAAAAAGGAAATATCCTCAGATCAAAACTGGAAGAAGCCTTCTGAGAAACTGCATTCCCGTCAGTGAATGCAACTCAGAGAGATACACGTTTCTCTTCAGTGATCAGTTTGCTAACTAAGGTTTCTGGAAATGTGCAACTAGATAATTCATAGCGCAATGAACCTCACGGTGACAAAGGAAATATCCACAGATGAAAACTAGAAAGAAGCTTTGTTAGAAACTTCTTGGTGATGTGTGAATTCATCTCACAGAGTTGCACTTATGTTTCGTGGAACAGTCCATTAACACCGTCATTGAGGGACCTGAGAATCGCTTCCTTGGATCGCTTTGAGTCCTACGCTGATAAAGGAAATTTCATCCGTTCAAAACGTGAAAGAAGCTTTCTGAGAAACTTCTTTCTGATCTGTGAATTCATCTCACAGCCCTATAAATTAGACTAAAGGAAGCAGTTTGCTAACACTCTTTTCGTGGAATCTTTAAAGTGATACTTGGGAGCCCATAGGGGCCCATGGTGACAAAGGAAATATTCTCACATAATAACTAGAGAGAAGGTTTCTGAGAGATTGCTTTCTGATGTGTGACTTCATCACACAGAGTTCCATCCTTCCCTTCTTGGAGCAGTTTGCTAACACTGTTGTCGTGGATTCTACAAAGGTATATTTGTAGCTCATTGAGGGCTATGGTGAAAAAGGATAAATCATCCCATAAAAACTAAAGAGAAGGTTTCTGAGAAACTGCATTGCCATGTGTGAATGCAACTCACAGATTTACAGGTTTCTCTTCAGTGATCACTTTGTTAACACAGTTTTCTGGAAATCTGCAATTAGATACTTCATAGCGCAATGTACCTTACGGTGACAAAGGAATTATCCACAGATGAAAACTAGAAAGAAGCTTTCTTAGAAACTTCTTGGTGACGTGTGAATTCATCTCACAGAGGTACACGTATCTTTCGTGGAGCAGTACATTAACACTGTCTTAGAGGAACCTGAGAAGAGCTTCCTTGGATCGCATTGAGGACTACGCTGAGAAAGGAAATTTCATCCGTTCAAAACGTGAAAGAAGCTTTCTGGGAAACTTCTTTCTGATCTGTGAGTTCATCACACAGACTTTAACTTAGACTTCAGGAAGCAGTTTGCTAACACTCTTTTCGTGGTATCTGGAAAGTGATATTTGGGAGAGCATAGGGGCCCATGGTGAAAAAGGAAATATCCTCAAATAATACCTAGAGAGAAGCTTTCTGAGAGATTGCTTTCTGATGTGTGACTTCATCACACAGAGTTCCACCCTTCCCATCTTGGAACAGTTTGCTAACACTATTGTTGTGGACTCTGCAAAAGTATATTTGGGAGCTCATTGAGGGCTATGGTGAAAAAGGAAATATCCTCAGATCAAAACTGGAAAGAAGCCTTCTGAGAAACTGCATTGCCATGTGTGAATGCAACTCACAGAGTTACAAGTTTCTCTTCAGTGATCAGTTTTTTAACACAGTTTTCTGAAAACCGGCAATTAGATACATTCATAGCGCAATGAAGCCTGACGGTGACAAAGGAAATATCCTCAGATGAAAACTAGAAAGAAGCTTTCTTAGAAACTTCTTGGTGATGTGTGAATTCATCTCACAAAGTTACACTTATGTTTCGTGGAGCAGTCCATTAGCACTGTCTTTGAGAAACCGGAGAAGGGCTTCTTTTCATCTCTTTGAGGTCTACGCTTATAAAGGAAATTTCATCAGTTCAAAACGTGAAAGAAGCTTTCTGAGAAACTTCTTTCTCATCTGTGAGTTCATCTCACAGACTTGTAACGTAGACTTCAGGAAGCAGTGTGCTAACACTCTTTCGTGCAATCTGGAAAGTCATATTTGGGAGCCCATAGGGGCCCACGGTGAAAAAGCAAATATCCTCACAGAATAACTAGAGAAGCATTCTGAGAGATTGCTTTCTGACGTGTGACTTCATCACACAGAGTTCCACCCTTCCCTTCTAGGAACAGTTTGCTAAAACTGTTGTCGTGGATTCTGCAAAGGTATATTTGGGAGCTCATTGAGGGCTATGGTGAAAAAGGAAATATCCTCACATAATAACTAAAGAGAAGCTTCCTGAGAAACTGCATTGCCATGTGTGAATGCAACTCACAGAGTCACAAGTTTCTCTTCAGTGATCAGTTTGTTAACACTGTTTTCTAGATATCTGCAATTAGATACTTCATAGCGCAGTGAACCTTACGGTGACAAAGGAAATATCCAATGTTGAAAAGTAGAAAGAAGCTTTCTTACAAACTTCTTGGTGATGTGTGACTTCACCTCACAGAGTTACACTTATGTTTCGTGGAGCAGTCCATTAACTCTGTCTTTTAGGAACCTGAGAAGGGCTTCCTTGGATAGCTTTGAGGCCTACGCTGATAAAGGAAATTTCATCCGATCAAACCGTGAAAGAAGCTTTCTGAGAAACTTATTTCTGATCTGTGAGTTCATCTCACAGACGTATAACTTAGACTTCAGGAAGCAGTTTGCTAGCACTCTTTTCGTGGAATCTGGAAAGTGATATTTGGGAGCCCATTGTGGCCCATGGTGAAAAAGGATATATCCTCTCATAATAATTAGAGAGAAGCTTTCTGAGAGATTGCTTTCTGATGTGTGACTTCATCACACAGAGTTCCACCCTTCCCTTCTTGGAACAGTTTGCTAACACTGTTGTCGTGGATTCTGCAAAGTTATATTTGGGAGCTCCTTGAGGGCTATGGTGAGAAAGGAAATATCCTGAGATTAAAACTGGAAGGAAGCCTTCTTAGAAACTGCATTGCCATGTGTGAATGCAACTCAGAGTTACACGTTTCTCATCAGTGATCAGTTTGCTAACGAAGATTTCTGGAAATCTGCAATGGGATACCTCTTAGCGCAATGATGCTTACGTTGACAAAGGAACAATCCTCAGATGAAAACTAGAAAGAAGCTTTCTTAGAAACTTCTTGGTGATGTGTGAATTCATCTCACAGAGTTACACTTATGTTTCGTGCAGCAGTCCATTAACACTGTCTTTGAGGAACCTGAGAAGGGCTTCCTTGGATAGCTTTGAGGCCTACGCTGATAAAGGAAATTTCATCCGTTCAAAACGTGAAAGAAGCTTTCTGAGAAACTTCTTTCTGATCTGTGAGTTCATCTCACAGACTTATAAGTTAGACTTCAGGAAGCACTTTGCTAACACTCTTTTCGTGGAATCTGGAAAGTGCTATTTGGGAGCCCATAGGGGCCAATGCTGAGAAAGGAAATATCCTCACATAATAAGTAGAGAGAAGCTTTCTGAGAGATTGCTTTCTGATGTGTGACTTCATCACACAGAGATCCATCCTTCCCTTCTTGGAACAGTTTGCTAACACTGTTGTCGTGGATTCTACAAAGGTATATTTGTAGCTCATTGAGGGCTATGGTGAAAAAGGATAAATCATCCCATAAAAACTAAAGAGAAGGTTTCTGAGAAACTGCATTGCCATGTGTGAATGCAACTCACAGATTTACAGGTTTCTCTTCAGTGATCACTTTGTTAACACAGTTTTCTGGAAATCTGCAATTAGATACTTCATAGCGCGATGAACCTTATGGTGACAAAGGAATTATCCACAGATGAAAACTAGAAAGAAGCTTTCTTAGAAACTTCTTGGTGACGTGTGAATTCATCTCACAGAGGTACACGTATCTTTCGTGGAGCAGTACATTAACACTGTCTTAGAGGAACCTGAGAAGAGCTTCCTTGGATTGCATTGAGGACTACGCTGAGAAAGGAAATTTCTTCCGTTCAAAACGTGAAAGAAGCTTTCTGAGAAACTTCTTTCTGATCTGTGAGTTCATCACACAGACTTTAACTTAGACTTCAGGAAGCAGTTTGCTAACACTCTTTTCGTGGTATTTGGAAAGTGATATTTGGGAGCCCATAGGGGCCCATGGTGAAAAAGGAAATATCCTCAAATAATACCTAGAGAGAAGCTTTCTGAGAGATTGCTTTCTGATGTGTGACTTCATCACACAGAGTTCCACCCTTCCCATCTTGGAACAGTTTGCTAACACTATTGTTGTGGACTCTGCAAAGGTATATTTGGGAGCTCATTGAGGGCTATGGTGAAAAAGGAAATATCCTCAGATCAAAACTGGAAAGAAGCCTTCTGAGAAACTGCATTGCAATGTGTGAATGCAACTCACAGAGTTACACGTTTCTCTTCAGTGATCAGTTTGCTAACTAAGTTTTCTGGAAATCTGCAATGGAATACATCTTAGCGCAATGAAGCTTATGCTGACAAAGGAAATATCCTCAGATGAAAACTAGAAAGAAGCTTTCTTAGAAACTTCTTGGTGATGGGTGAATTCATCTCACAAAGTTACACTTATGTTTCGTGGAGCAGTCCATTAGCACTGTCTTTGAGGAAACTGAGAAGGGCTTCCTTGGATCGCATTGAGGCCTACGCTGAGAAAGGAAACTTCATCCGTTCAAAACGTGAAAGAAGCATTCTGAGAAACTTCTTTCTGATCTGTGAGTTCATCTCACAGGCTTCTAACTTAGACTTCAGGAAGCAGTTTGCTGAAACTCTTTTCGTGGAATCTGGAAAGTGATATTTGGGAGCCCGTAGGAGACCATGTTGAAAAGGAAATATCATCACATAATAAGGAGAGAAAAGCTTTCTGAGACATTGCTTTCTGATGTGTGACTTCATCACACAGAGTTCCACCCTTCCCTCCTTGGAACAGTTTGCTAACACTGTTGTCGTGGATTCTGCAAAGGTATATTTGGGAGCTTATTGAGGGCAATGGTGAAAAAGGAAATATCCTCACATAATAACTAAAGAGAAGCTTTATAAGAAACTGCATTGCCAGTTGTGAATGCAACTCACAGAGTAACATGTTTCTCTTCAGTGATCAGTTTTTTAACACAGTTTTCTGGAAATCTGCATTTAGATACTTCATAGCGCAATGAACCTTACGGTGACAAAGGAAATATCCACAGATGAAAACTAGCAAGAAGCTTTCTTAGAAACTTCTTGGTGATGGGTGAATTCATCTCACAGATTTACACTTATGTTTCGTTTAGCAGTCCATTAACACTGTCTTTGAGGAATCTGAGAAGGGCTTCCTTGGATCGCATTGAGGCCTACTCTGAGAAAGGAAATTTCATCCGTTCAAAACGTGAAAGAAGCTTTCTGAGAAACTTCTTTCTGATCTGTGAGTTCATCTCACAGACTTATAACTTAGACTTCGGGAAGCAGTTTGCTAACACTCTTTTCGTGGAATCTGGAAAGTGATATTTGGGAGCCCATAGGGACCCATGGTGAAAAACGAATATCCTCACATAATAACTAGAGAGAAAGCTTTCTGAGACATTGCTTTTCTGATGTGTGACTTCATCACACAGATTTCCACCGTTCCCTTCTTGGGACAGTTTGCTAACACTGTTGTCGTGGATTCTGCAAAGTATATCTGGGAGCTCATTCAGGGCTATGGTGAAAAAGAAAATATCCTCAGATCAAAACTGAAAAAAAGCCTTCTGAGAAATTGCATTGCCATGAGTGAATGCAACTCACAGAGTTATACGTTTCTCTTCAGTGATCAGTTTGCTAACTAAGTTTTCTGGAATTCTGCAATAGGATACCCCTTAGCGCAATGAAGCTTACAGTGACAAAGGAAATATCCTCTGATGAAAACTAGAAAGAAGCTTTCTTAGAAACTTCTTGGTGATTTGTGAATTCATCTCACAGAGTTACACTTATGTTTCGTGGAGCAGTACATTAACACTGTCTTTGAGGAACCTGAAAAGGGCTTCCTTGGATCGCTTTGAGGCCTACGCTGATAAAGGAAATTTCATCCGTTCAAAACGAGAAAGAAGCTTTCTGAGAAAATTCTTTCTGATCCGTGAGTTCATCTCAAAGACATACAACTTAGACTTCAGGAAGCAGTTTGCTAACACTTTTTTCGTGATGGAAAGTGATACTTGGGATCCCATAGGGGCCCATGGTGAAAAAGGAATATCCTCACATAATAACTAGACAGAAGCTTTCTGAGAGATTGCTTTCTGATGTGTGACTTCATCACAAAGAGTTCCACCCTTCCCTTCTTGGAACAGTTTGCTAACACTTTTGTCGTGGATTCTGCAAAGGTATATTTGGGAGCTCATTGAGGGCTATGGTGAAAATGGAAATATTCTCAGGTCAAAAGTGGAAAGAAGCCTTCTGAGAAACTGCATTGCCATCAGTGGAATGCAACTCACAGAGTTACACGTTTCTCTTCAGTGATCAGTTTGCTAACTACGTTTTCTGGAAATCTGCAATGGGATCTCTCTTAGTGCAATGAAGCTTACGGTGACAAAGGAAATAATCCTCAGATGACAACTAGAAAGAAGCTCTCTTAGAAACTTCTTGGTGATCTGTGAATTCATCTCACAGAGTTACACTTTGTTTTGTGGAGCAGTCCATTAAGCACTGTCTTTGAGGAACCTGAGAAGGGCTTCTTCGGATCGCATTGAGGTGTATGCTGATAAAGGAAATTTCATCCGTTCAAAACACGAAAGAAGGATTCTGAGAAACTTCTTTCTGATCTGTG
This sequence comes from Rhinopithecus roxellana, assembly GCF_007565055.1. Classification (NCBI taxonomy): domain Eukaryota; kingdom Metazoa; phylum Chordata; class Mammalia; order Primates; family Cercopithecidae; genus Rhinopithecus; species Rhinopithecus roxellana. The sequence goes on along the minus strand of NC_044565.1, from coordinate 46,088,283 downwards.
AGTTCATCTCACAGACTTATTACTTAGATTTCAGGAAGCAGTTTGCTAACACTCTTTTCGGGGAATCTGGAAAGTGATATTTGGGAGCCCATAGGGGCCCATGGTGAAAAAGGAAATATCCTCACATAATAACTAGAGAGAAGCTTTCTGAGAGATTGCTTTCTGATGTGTGACTTCATCACACAGAGTTCCACCCTTCCCTTCTTGGAACAGATTGCTAACACTGTTGTCGAGGAATCTGCACAGGCATATTTGGGAGCTCATTGAGGGCTATGGTGAAAAAGGAAATATCCTCACATAAAAACTAAAGAGAAGCTTTCTGAGATACTGCATTGCCATGTGTGAATGCAACTCACAGAGTTACACGTTTCTCCTCAGTGATCAGTTTGTTAACACAATTTTCTGAAAATCTGCATTTAGATACTTCATAGCGCAATGAACCTTACAGTGACAAAGGAAATATCCACAGAAGAAAACTAGAAAGAAGCTTTCTAAGAAACTTCTTGGAGATGTTTGAACTCATCTCACAGAGTTACACTTATGTTTCATGGAGCAGTCCGTTAACACTCTCTTTGAAGAACCTGAGAAGGGCTTCCTTGGATCGCATGGCGGCCTACGCTGATAAAGAAATTGCATCCGTTCAAAACGTGAAAGAAGCTTTCTGAGAAACGTCCTTCTGATCTGTGAGTTCATCTCACAGACGTATAACTTAGACTTCAGGAAGCAGTTTGCTAACACTCTTTTCGTGGAATATGGAAAGTGATATTTGGGAGCCCATAGGGCCCATTGTGAAAAAGGAAATTTCCTCACATAATAACTAGAGAGACGCTTTCTGAGAGATTGCTTTCTGATGTGTGAGTTCATCACACCGAGTTCCGCCCGTCCCTTCTTGGAACAGTTTGCTAACACTGTTGTCGTGGATTCTGCAAAGGTATATTTGGGAGCTCTTGAGTTCTATGGTGAAAAAGGAAATATCCTCACTTAATAACTAAAGAGAAGTTTCTGAGAAGTTGCATTGCCATGTGTGAATGCAACTCACAGAGTCACACGTTTCTCTTCAGTGATCAGTTTGTTAACACAGTTTTCTGGAAATCTGCAATTAGATACTTCATAGCGCAATGAACATTACCGTGACAAAGGAAATATCCACAGATGAAAACTAGAAAGAAGCTTTCTAAGAAACTTCTTGGTGATGTGTGAATTCATCTCACAGAGTTACACTTATGTTTCGTGGAGCAGTCCATTAACACTGTCTTTGAGGAACCTGAGAAGGGCTTCTTTTCACACATTGAGGTCTACGCTGATAAAGGAAATTTCAACAGTTCAAAACGTGAAAGAAGCTTTCTGAGAAACTTCTTTCTGATCTGTGAGTTCATCTCACAGACTTATAACTGAGACTTCAGGAAGCAGGTTGCTAACACTCTTGTCGTGGAATCTGGAAAGTGATATTTGGGAGCCCATAGGGGCCCATGGTGAAAATGGAAATCTCCTCACATAATAAGTAGAGAGAAGATTTCTGAGAGATTACTTTCTGATGTGTGACTTCATCACACAGAGTTCCACCCTTCCCATCTTGGAACAGTTTACTGACACTGTTGTCGTGGATTTTGCAAAGGTATATTTCGGAGCTCATTGAGGTCTAAGGTGAAAAAAGAAATATCCTCACATAAAAACTAAAGAGAAGCTTTCTGAGAAACTGCTATTGCCATGTGTGAATGCAACGCACAGAGTTACACGTTTCTCTTCATTGATCAGTTTTTTAACACAGTTTTGTGGAAATCTGCACTTAGATACTTCTTAGCGCAATGAAGCTTACAGTGACAAAGGAAATATCCACAGATGAAAACTAGAAAGAAGCTTTCTTAGAAATTTCTTGGTGATGTGTGAATTCATCTCACAGAGTTACACTTATGTCTCGTGGAGCAGTACATTAACACTGTCTTTGAGGAGCCTGAGAAGGGCTTCCTTAGATTGCGTTGATGCCTACACTGAAAAGGAAATTTCATCCGTTCAAAACGTGAAAGAAGCTTTATGAGGAACTTCTTTCTGCTCTGTGAGTTCATGTCACAGACTTCTAATGGAGACTTCAGGAAGCCGTTTGCTAACACATTTTTTGTGGAAACTGGAAAGTGATATTTAGGAGCCTATAGGGACCCATGGTGAAAAAGGAAATATCCTCACATAATAACTAGAGAGAAGCTTTCTGAGAGATTGCTTTCTGATGTGTGACTTCATCACACAGAGTTCCACCCTTCCCTTCTTGGAACAGTTTGCTAACACTGTTGTCGTGGATTCTGCAAAGGTATATTTGGGAGCTCATTGAGGGCTATGGTGAAAAAGGAAATATACTCAGATCAATTCTTGAAAGAAGCCTTCTGAGGAACTGCATTGCCATGAGTGAATGCAACTCACAGAGTTACACTGTTTCTCTTCAGTGATCAGTTTGCTAACTACAGTTTTCTGGAAATCTGCAATTAGATACTTCATAGCGCAATGAACCTTACGGTGACAAAGGAAATATTCACAAAAGACAACTAGAAAGAAGCTTTCTTAGAAACTTCTTGGTGATGTGTGAATTCATCTCACAGAGTTACCCTTATGTTTCGTGGAGCAGTGCATTAACACTGTCTTTGAGGAACCTGAGAAGGGCTTCTTTGGATCGCATTGTGGTCTAAGCTGATAAAGGAAATTTCATCCGTTCAAAACGTGAAAGAAACTTTCTGAGAAACTTTTTCTATTCTGTGAGTTCATCTCACAGACTTATAACTTAGACTTCACGAAGCAGTTGGCTAACACTCTTCTCGGGGAATCTGGAAAGTGATATTTGGGAGCCCATAGGGGCCCATGGTGAAAAAGGAAATATCCTCACATAATACCTAGAGAGAAGCTTTCTGAGAGATTGCTTTCTGATGTGTGATTTCATCACACAGAGTTCCACCCTTCCCTTCTTGGAACAGTTTGCTAACACTAGTGTTGTGGACTCTGCAAAGGTATATTTGGAGCTCATTGAGGGCTGTGGTGAAAAAGGAAGTATCCTCACATAATAACTAAAGAGAAGCTTTCTAAGAAACTGCATTGCCATGAGTGAATGCAACTCACAGAGTTACACGTTTCTCTTCAGTGATCATTTTGCTAACTAAGTTTTCTGGAAATCTGCAATGGGATACACTTTAGCGCAAAGAAGCTTACTTTGACAAAGGAAATATCCACAATGAAAACTAGAAAGAAGCGTTCTTAGAAACTTCTTGGTGGTGTGTGAATTCATCTCACATAGTTACACTTATGTTTCGTGGAGCAGTCCATTAACACTGTCTTTCAGGAACCCGAGAAGGACTTCTTTGGATCGCTTTGAGGTCCTGCTGATAAAGGAAATTTCATCCGTTCAAAACGTGAAAGAAGGGGGGCGGAGCAAGATGGCCGAATAGGAACAGCTCCAGTCTCCAACTCCCAGCGCGAGCGACACAGAAGAGCGGTTGATTTCTGCATTTTCAACTGAGGTACCGGGGTCATTTCACTACGAAGTGCCGGACAATCGGTGCTGGTCAGCTGCTGCAGCCTGACCAGCGAGAGCTGAAGCAGGGCGAGGCATCACCTCACCTGGAAGCGCAATGGGGAAGGGGATCCGTTTTCCTAGCCAGGGGAACTGAGACACACAACACCTGGAAAATCGGGTAACTCCCACACCAATACTGTGCTGTAAGCATACAGGCACACCAGGAGAATATATCCCACACCTGGCCGGGAGGGTCCCACGCCCACGAAGCCCTCCCTCACTGCTAACACAGCAGTCTGCCGCGATCTATCCGCAAGGCAGCAGCGAGGCTGGGGGAGTGGCGCCCGCCATTGCTGAGGCTTAAGTAGGTAAACAAAGCCGCTGGGAAGCTCGATTTGGGTGGAGCTCACAGCAGCTCAAGGAAGCCTGCCTGTCTCTGTAGTCTCCACCTCTGGGGACAGCGCACAGCTGAAGACCAACAGGGGAAGTAGCGGGAGCCGGTGCAGACCCGAA
>NC_044565.1:46077920-46084177 GCF_007565055.1 Rhinopithecus roxellana | reverse complement strand
AATGAAGCTTACGGGGACAAAGGAAATATGCTCAGATGGAAACTAGAAAGCTTTACTAGAAACTCCTTGGTGATGAGTGAATTCTTCTCACAGAGTTACACTTATGTTTCCTGGAAGATTCCATTTACACTATCTTTGAGGAACCTGAGAAAGGGCTACTTTCCATCGCATTCAGGCCTGCGCTGATAAAGGAAATATCATCGCTTCAAAACGTGAAGGAAGCTTTCGGAGAAACATCTTTGTGATCTCTGAATTCGTCTCACTGGGTTACAACTTAGTCTTCACGAAGCAGTTTGCTAACACTCTTTTCTTGGAATCTGCAAAGGGATATTTGGGAGCCAACTGGGGCCCATGGTGAAAAGGAAATATCCTCACATAATAACTAGAGAGAAGTTTTCTGAGAGATTGCTTTCTGATGTGCGAATTCATCACACAGAGTTCCACCCTTCCCTTCTTGGAACAGTTTGCTAACACTGATGTCGTGGATTCTGCAAAGTGATATTTGCGAGTTCATTGAGTGCAATGGTGAAGAAGGAAATATCTTCACATTAAAACTGGAAAGAAGCCTCTGGGAAAATGCACTTCGATGTATGAATGCAACTCACAGAGTTACACGTTTCTCTTCAGTGATCAGTTTGCTAACTCAGTTTTCTTGAAATCTGCAATGGGATACTTTTTAGTGCACAGCAGCTTAGGGTGATAAAGGAAATACCCTCAGATGGAAAATAGAAAGAAGCTATCTTAGAAACTTCTTGGTGATGTGTGAATTCATCTCACAGAGTTACAGTTATGTTTCCTGAAACAGTCCATTAACACTGTCTCTGAGGAACCTGAGAGGGGCTACTTTCCATCGCACTGAAGCCTATGCTAATAATGGGAAATATCATCAGTTTCAAACGTGAAGAAGAAGCTTTGTGAGAAACCTCGTTGTTATCACAGATTCATCTCAGAGAGTTACAACACAGTATTCATGAAGTAGTTTGCTAACAGTCTTTTCGTGGAGTCCAGAAAGTAACATTTTGGAGCCCATTGGGGCCCATTAGAATAGTAAATATCCTCAGATAATAACTCGAGAGAAGGTTTCTGAGAGATTGCTTTCTGATGTGTGACTTCATCACACAGAGTTCCACCCTTCCTTTCTTGGAACAGTTTGCTAACACTTTTGTCCTGGATCTGCATAGTGGTATTTCGGAACTCAGTGAGGGCTATGGTGAAAAAGGAAATATCCTCAGATCAAAATTTGAAAGAAGGCTTCTGAGAAACTGCATTGCCATGGGTGTCTGCAACTCACAGAGTTACACGTTTCTCTTCATTGATCGGTTTGCTAACTAAGTATTATGGAAATCTGCAATGGGATACCTCTTAGCGCAATGAACCTTAAGGAGACAAAGGAAATATCCTCAGATGAAAACTAGAAAGAAACTTTCTTAGAAACTTCTTGGTGATGTGTGAATTCATCTCACAAAGTTACCCTAATGTTTCGTGGAGCAGTCCATTAACACTGTCGTTGTAGGAAACACCGTGGAACGGGGCTTCTTTGGATCGCATTGAGGCCTACGCGGAAATAAAGGAAATTTCACCAGTTCAAAAACGTGAAAGAAGCGTTTCTGCAGAGACTTCCTTCTGATCTGTGAGTTCATTCTCACAGTACTTTCTATCTTAGACTTCAGGAAGCAGGTTGCTAACACTCTTTTCGTGGAATCTGGAAAGTCATATTTGGAAGCCCTTAGGGGCCTATGGTGAAAAAGGAAATATCCTCACATAATAACTAGAGAGAAGCTTCCTGAGAGATTGCTTTCTGATGTGTGACTTCATCACACAGAGTTCCACCCTTCCCTTCTTGGAACAGATTGCTAACACTGTTGTCGTGGATTCTGCAAAGGTATATTTGGGAGCTCATTGAGGGCTATGGTGAAAAAGGCAATATCCTCAGATCAAAACTGGAAAGAAGCCTTCTGAGAAACTCCATTGCCATGAGTGAATGCAACTCATAGAGTTACACGTTTCTCTTGAGGGATCAGTATTCTAACTAAGTTTTCTGGAAATCTGCAATGAGATCGCTATTAGCGCAATGAAGCTTACGTTGACAAAGGAAATATCCTCAGATGAAAACTAGAAAGAAGCTTTCTTAGAAACTTCCTGGTGATGTGTGAATTCATCTCACAGAGTTTACACTAATGTTTCGTGGAGGCAGTCCATTAACACTCTCTGAGGAACCTGAGAAGGCTTCCTTGCATCGCATTGAGGCCTACCCTCATAAAGAAATTTCATCTGTTCAAAACGTGAAAGAAGCTTTCTGAGAAACTTCTTTCTGATCTGTGAGTTCATCTCACAGGCATATAACTTAGACGTCAGTAAGCTGTTTGCTAACAATCTTTTCGTCTAATCTGGAAAGTGATATTTGGGAGCCCATGGGGGCCCATGGTGAAAAACGAAATATCCTCACATAATAAGTAGAGAGAAGTTTTCTGAGAGATTGCTTTTGATGAGTGACTTCATCACACAGAGTTCCACCCTTCCCTTCTTGGAACAGTTTGCTAACACTGTTGTCGTGGATTCTGCAATGGTATATTTGCGAGCTCATTGAGGGCTATGGTGAAAAAGGAAATATCCTCACATAATAACTAATGAGAAGCTTTCTGAGAAACTGCATTGCCATGTGTGAAGCACCCGAGTTACACGTTTCTCTTCAGTGAACAGGTTTGTTAACACAGTTCACTGGATATCTGCAATTAGACGCTCATAGCGCAATGAACCTTACGGGGACTAGGAAATAACCACAGATGAAAAAAGACAAGAAGCTTTCTTAGAAACTTCTTGGTGATGTGTGAATTCATCTCACAGAGTTACACTATGTTTATGGAGCAGTCCATTAACACTCCCTTGAGGAAACTGAGAAGGGCTTCCTTGGCGCATTGGCCTAGCCTGAAGAAAATTTCATGCGTTCAACATGTGAAAGAAGTTTTCTGAGAAACTCCTTTCTGATCTGTGAGTTCATCTCACAGACTTATAACGTTGACTTCAGGAAGCAGTTTGCTAACACTCTTTTCGTGGAATCTGGAAAGTGATATTTGGGAGCCCATAGGGGCCCAAGGTGAAAAAGGAAATATCCTCACATAATAACTAGAGAGAAGATTTCTGAGAGATTGCTTTCTGATGTGTGACTTCATCACACAGAGTTCCACCCTTCCCTTCTTGGAACAGTTTGCTAACACTGTTGTCGAGGAAACTGCACAGGCATATTTGGGAGCTCATTGAGTGCAATGGTGAAAAAGGAAATATCCTCACATAATAACTAAAGAGAACCATTCTGAGAAACTGCATTGCCATGTGTGAATGCAACTCACAGATTTACACGTTTCTCTTAAGTGATCATTTTGTTAACACAGATTTCTGGAAGCATGAAATTAGATTCTTCATAGCGCAATGAACCTTTCGGTGACAAAGGAAATATCCACAGATGAAAACTAGAAAGAAGCTTTCTTAGAAACTTCTTGGTGATGGGTGAATTCATCTCACAGAGATACACTTATGTTTCGTGGAGCAGTCCATTAACACTGTCTTTGAGGAACGTCAGAAGGGCTTCCTTGGATCGGTTTGAGGCCTACACTGATAAAGGAAATTTCATCCGTTCAAAACGAGTAAGAAGCTTTCTGAGAAACTTCTTTCCGATCTGTGAGTTCATCTCAAAGACTTATAACTTAGACTACAGGAAGCAGTTTGCTAACACTCTTTTCGTGGAATCTGGAAGTGATATTTGGGAGCCCATAGGGGCCCATGGTGAAAAAGGAAATTCCTCACATAATAACTAGAGAGAAGCTTTCTGAGAGATTGCTTTCTGATGTGTGACTTCATCACAAAGAGTTCCACCCTTCCTTTTGGAACAGTTGCAGTCACTTTTGTCGTGGATTCTGCAAAGGTATATTGGGAGCTCATTGAGGGCTATGTTGAAAAAGGAAATATATTCAGATCAAAACTGGAAAGAAGCCTTCTGAGAAACGCATTGCCATGAGTGAATGCAACTGACAGTGACCGTTCGCTTCAGTGATCAGTTGCTAACTAAGTATTCTGGAAATCTGCAATTATCTACTTCACAGCGCATGAACCTTACCGTGACAAAGGAAATATCCACAGAGAAAACTATAAAGAAGCTTTCCTAGAAACTTCTTGGTGAGTGTGAATTCATCTCACATGTTACACTTATGTTTCGTGGAGCAGTCCATTTACACTCTCTTGAGGAACCTGAGAAGGGCTTCCGTGGATCGCATTGAGGCCTACCCCATAAAGAAATTCATCCCTTCAAAACGTGAAAGAAGCTTCTGAGAAACTTTTTCGATCTGTGAGTTCATCTCACAGGCATATAACTTAGACGTCAGGAAGCTGTTTGCTAACACTCTTTTCGACTAATCTGGAAAGTGATTTGGGAGCCCATAGGGGCCCATGGTGAAAAGGAAAATCCCACATAATAAGTAGAGAGAAGCTTTCTGAGAGATGCTTCTGATGTGTGACTTCATCACACGAGTTCCACCCTTCCCTTCTTGGAACAGTTGCTAACACTGTTGTCGGATTCTGCAATGGTATTTTGCGAGCTCATGAGGGCTATGGTGAAAAAGGAATATCCTCACAAAACTAATGAGAAGCTTTCTGAGAAACTGCATTGCCATGTGTGAATGCAACTCACGAGTTACACGTTTCTTCAGTGATCAGTTTGTTAACACAGTTCACTGGATATCTGCAATTAGATGCTTCATAGCGCAATGAACCTTACGGGACTAAGGAAAATATCCACAGATGAAAACTAGAAAGAAGCTTTCTTAGAAACTTCTTGGGATGTGTGAATTCATCTCACAGAGTTACACTTATGTTTCATGGAGCAGTCCAACACTCCTTTGAGGAAATTGAGAAGGGCTTCCTTGGATCGCATTGAGGCCTACCCTGATAAAGAAATTTCATCCGTTCAAACGAGAAAGAAGCTTTCCGAGAAACTTCTTTCGATCTGTGAGTTCATCTCAAAGACTTATAACTTAGACTTCAGGAAGCAGTTTGCTAACACTCTTTGGTGGAATCTGGAAAGTGATATTTGGGAGCCCATAGGGGCCCATGGTGAAAAAGAAAATCTCCTCACATTATAACTAGAGAGAAGCTTTCTGAGAGATTGCCTTCTGATGTGTGACTTCATCACACTGAGTTCAACCCTTCCCTTCTTGGAACAGATTGATAACACTCTTGTCGTGGATTCTGCAAAGGTACATTTGGGAGCTCATGAGGGCTAGGGTGAAAAAGGAAAATCCTCAGATCAAACCTTGGAAAGAAGGCTTCTGAGAAACTGCATTGCCATGAGTGAATGCAACTCACAGAGTTACACGTTTCTCTTCAGCGATCAGTTTGCTAAGTTTTCTGGAAATCTGCACTGGGATACCTCTTAGCGCAGTGAAGCTTACGGTAACAAAGGAAATATCCTCAGATGAAAACTGGAAAGAAGCTTTTTTAGAACCATCATGTTGATGTGTGAATTCTTCTCACATAGTTACACTTATGTTTCGTGTAGCAGTCCATTACAACTGTCTTTCAGGAACTTGAGAAGGGCTTCTTTATATCACATTGAGGTCGACGCTGATAAGAAAATTTCATTCGTTCAAAACGTGAAAGAAGCTTTCTGAGAAACTTCTTCTGATCTGTGAGACATCTCACCCCTATAAATTAGACTTCAGGAAGCCAGTTTGGTAACTCTTCGGAATCTGGAAAGTGATTTGGGAGCCCATAGGGGCCCATGGTGAAAAAGGAAATATCCTCACATAATAAATAGAGAGAAGGTTTGTGAGAGATGCTTTAAGATGTGTGACTTCATCACACAGAGTTCCACCCTTCCCTTCTTGGAACAGTTTGCTAACACTGTTGTCGTGGATTCTGCAAAGGTATTTGCGAGCTCATTGAGGGCTATGGTGTAAAAGGAAATACTCACATAATAACTAAAGAGAAGCTTTCTGAGAAACTGCATTGCTATGTGTGAATGCAGCTCACAGAGTTACACATTTCTCTTCAGTGATCGGTTTGTTAACACAGTTCACTGGAAATCTGCAATTAGATACTTCATAGCGCAATGTACCTTACGGGGACTAAGGAAATATCCACAGATGAAAACTAGAAAGAAGCTTTCTTAGAAACTTCCTAGTGATGTGTGAATTCATCTCACAGAGTTACACTTATGTTTCGTGGAGCAGTCCATTAACACTGTCTTTGAGGAAACTGAGAAGGGC
>NC_044565.1:46071806-46077820 GCF_007565055.1 Rhinopithecus roxellana | reverse complement strand
CTTCTTTCCAGTTTTGATCTGAGGACATTTCCTTTTTCACCATAGCCCTCAATGAGCTCCCAAATATACCTTTGCAGAATCCATGACAACAGTGGTAGCAATCTGTTCCAAGAAGGGAAGGGTGGAACTCTGTGTGATGAAGTCACACATCAGAAAGAATCTCTCAGAAAGCTTCTCTCTAGTTATTCTGTGAGGATAATTCCCTTTTTACCATGGGCCCCTTTGGGCTTCCAAATATGAATTTCCAGATTCCTCGAAAAGAGTGTTAGCAACCTGCTTCCTGAAGTCTAAGTTATAAGTCTGTGAGATGAACTCACAGATCAGACGGAAGTGTGTCAGAAAGCTTCTTTCACGTTTTGAAGGGATGAAATTTCGTTTCTCAGCGTAGGCCTCAATGCGATCCAAGGAAGCCCTTCTCGGGGCCTCAAAGACAGTGTGAATGGACTGCTCCACGAAACATAAGTGTAACTATGTGAGATGAATTCACACATCACCAAGAAGTTTCTAAGAAAGCTTCTATCTAGTTTTCATCTGTGGATATTTCCTTTGTCACCGTAAGCTTCATTGCGCTATGAAGTATCTAATTGCAGATTTCCAGAAAACTGTGTTAACAAACTGATCAGTGAAAGAAATGTGTAACTCTGTGAGTTGCATTCGCACATGGCAATGCAGTTTCTCGGAAGGCTCTCTTTAGTTATTATGTGAGGATATTTCCTTTTTCACCATAGCCCTCAATGAGCTCCCAAATATACCTTACAGAAACCACTACAACTGTGTTAGCAAACTGTTCCAAGTAGCGAAGTTTGGAACTCTGTGTGATGAAGTCACACATCATTAAGCAATCTCTCAGAAAGCTTCTCTCTAGTTATTATGTTAGGATATTTCCTTTTTCACCATGGACACCTATGGACTCCCAAATATCACTTTCCAGATTCCACGAAAAGAGTGTTAGCAAACTGATTCCTGAAGTCTCAGTTATAAGTCTGTGAGATGAACTCACAGATCAGCAAGAAGTTTCTCAGAAAGCTTCTTTCACGTTTTGAACGGTGGAAATTTCCTTTGTCTGCGTAGGCCTCACAGCGATGCAAAGAAGCCCTTCTCAGGTTCCTCAAAGACAGTGTTAATGGACTGCTCCATGATACATAAGTGTAACACTGTGAGATGAATTCACACATCACCAAGAAGTTTCTAAGAAAGCTTCTTTCTAGTTTTCATCTGTGGATATTTCCTTTGTCACCGTAAGGTTCATTGCGCTATGAAGTATCTAAATTCAGGCTTCCAGAAAACTGTGTTAACAAACTGATCACTGAACAGAAACGTGTAACTCTGTGAGTTGAATTCACACATGGCAATGCAGTTTCTCAGAAAGCTTCTCTTTAGTTATTATGTGAGGATATTTCCTTTTTCACCATAGCCCTCAAATTGCTCCCAAATATAACTTTGCAGAATCCATGACGACAGTGTTAGCAAACTTTTCCAAGGAAGGAAGGGTGGAACTATGTGTGATGTAGTCACACATCAGAAAGCAATCTCTCAGAAAGCTTCTCTCTATTTATTATGTGAGGATATTTCCTTTTTCACCATGGGCCCCTATGGGCTCCCAAATATCACTTTCCAGATTCCACGAAAAGAGTGTTACCAAACTGCTTCCTGAAGTCTAAGTTATAAGTCTGTGAGACGAACTCACAGATCAGAAAGAAGTTTCTCAGAAGGCTTCTTTCACGTTTTGAACGGAAGAAATTTCCTTTATCAGCGTACGCCTCAAAGCTATGCAAGGAAGCCCTTCTCATGTTCCTCAAAGGCAGTGTTAATGGACTGCTGCACGAAATATAAGTGTAACTCTGTGAGATGAATTCACACATCACCAAGAAGTTTCTAAGAAAGCTTCTTCCTAGTTTTCATCTGTGGATATTTCCTTTGTCACCGTAAGGTTCATTGCCCTATGAAGTATCTAATTGCAGATTTCCAGAAAACTGTGTTAACAAACTGATCACTGAAAATAAACTTGTAACTCTGTGAGTTGCATTCACTCATGGCAATGCAGTTTCTCAGAAGGCTTCTTTCCAGTTTTGATCTGAGGATATTTCCTTTTTCACCATAGCCCTCAATGAGCTCCCAAATATACCTTTGCAGAATCCACGACAATAGTGTTAGCAAACTGTTCCAAGAAGGATGGTGGAACTCTGTGATGAAGTCACATCAGAAAGCAATCTCTCAGAAAGCTTCTTTCTAGTTATTATGTGAGGATATTCCTTTTCACCTGGGCCCCTATAGCTCCCAAATATCACTTTCCAGATTCCAGGAGAAGAGTGTTAGCAAACTGCTTCCTGAAGTCTAAGTTATAAGTCTGTGAGATAAACTCACAGATCAGAAAGCAGTTTCTTAGAAAGCTTCTTTCACGTTTTGAACGGACGAAATTTCCTTTGTCAGCATAGACCTCAATGCGATCCAAAGAAGCCCTTCTCAGTTTCCTCAAAGACAGTGTTAATGGATGCTCCACGAAACATAAGTGTAACTCTCTGAGATGAATTCACACATCACCAAGAAGATTCTAAGAAAGCTTCTTTCTAATTTTCATCTGTGGATATTTCCTTTGTCACCGTAAGGTTCATTGCGCTATGAAGTATCTAATTGCAGATTTCCAGAAAACTCAGTTAGCAAACTGATCACTGAAGAGAAACGTGTAACTCTGTGAGTTGCATTCACTCATGGCAATGCTGTTTCTCAGAAGGCTTCTTTCCAGTTTTGATCTGAGGATATTTCCTTTTCCACCCTAGCCCTCAATAAGCTCCCAAATATATCTTTGTAGAATCCACGACAACAGTGTTAGGAAACTGTTCCAAGAAGGGAGGGGTGGAACTCTGTGTGATGAAGTCACACATCAGAAAGCAATTTCTCAGAAAGCTTCTCTCTAGTTCTTATGTGAGGATATTTCCTTTTTCACCATGGGCCCCTATGGGCTCCCAAATATCACTTTCCAGATTCCACGAAAAGAGTCTAGCAAAATGCTTCCTGAAGTCTACGTTATAAGCCTGTGAGATGAAGTCACAGATCAGAGAGAAGTTTATCAGAAAGCTTCTTTCACGTTTTGAACGGATGAAATTTCCTTTATCAGCGTAGACCTCAATGCGATCCAAAGAAGCCCTCTCAGGTCCTCAAGACAGTGTTAATGGACTGCTCCAGAAACATAAGCGTAACTCTGTGAGATGAATTCACACATCACCAAGAAGTTTCTAAGAAAGCTTCTTTCTAGTTTTCATCTTGATATTTTCCTTTGTCACCGTAAGCTTCATTGCGCTATGAAGTATCTTGCAGATTTCAAGAAAACTGTGTTAGCAAACTGATCACTGAAGAGAAATGTAACTCTTGAGTTGCATTCATACATCGAAGTGGATTTTCCCAGAAGCTTCTTTCCAGTTTTTATCTGAAGATATTTCCTTTATCACCTTAGCCCTCAATGGGCTACAAATATCACTTTGCAGAATAGACGACAACAGTGTTAGCAAACTGTTCCAAGAAAGGAAGGGTGGAACTCTGTTTGATGAAGTCACACATCAGAAAGCAATCTCTCACAAAGCTTCTGTCTAGTTATTCTCTGAGGATATTTCCTTTTTCACCATGAGACCCAATGGGCTCGCAAATATCACTTTGCAGATTCCACGAAAAGAGTGTTAGCAAACTGCTTCATGAGGACTAAGTTGTAAATCTGTGAGAAGAAATCACAGATCACAAAGAAGTTTCTCAGAAAGCTTCTTTCACGTTTTGAACTGATGATATTTCCTTTATTAGCGTAGGCCTCAATGTGATGGAAAGTAGGCCTTCTCAGGTTACTCAAAGATAGTGGTAATGGACTGTTCCAGGAAACATAAGTGTATCTCTGTGAGATGAATTCACTGTTCACAAGGAAATTTCTCAGAAATCTTCTTTCAGGTGTTTCACTGATGATATTTCCTTTATCAGCGTAGGCCTCAATGTGATCCAATATAGCCGTTCCCAGATTCCTCAAAGACAGTGTTAATGGACTGTTCCAGGAAACATCAGTATAACTCTGTGAGATGAATTCACACATCACCAAGAAGATTCTAGGAAACTTCTTTCTAGTTTTCATCTGAGGATATTTCCTTTGTCATCATAAGCTTCATTGCAGTAAGAAGTATCGCATTGCAGATTTCAAGAAAACTGTGTTAGCAAACTGATCACTGAAGAGAAACGTGTAACTCTGTGAGTTGCATTCATACATCGAAGTGCATTTTCCCAGGAGGCTTCTTTCCACTTTTTATCTGAAGAGATTTCTTTTTCACCATAGCACTCAATGAGCTCCCAAATATCACCTTGCAGAATCAACGACAATAGTGTTAGCAAACTGTTCCAAGAAGGGAAGGGTGGAACTCTGTGTGATGAAGTCACACATCAGAAAGCAATCTCTCAGAAAACTTCTCTCTAGTTATTTTCTGAGGGTATTTCTTTTTTCACAATAGGCCCCAATGGCTCCCAAATATCACTTTGGAGATTCCAGGAAAAGGTTTTTAGCAAACTGCTTCATGAGGAATAAGTTGTAACTCAGTGAGGTGAATTCACAGATCACAAAGAAGTTTCTCAAAATGCTTCTTTCACGTTTTGAACTGATGATATTTCCTTTATCTGCGTAGGCCTCAATGTGATGGAAAATAGCCCTTCTCAGGTTCCTCAAAGACAGTGTTAATGCACTGTTCCAGGAAACATAAGTGAAATTCTGTGAGATGAATTCACACATCAAAAAGAAATTTCAGGAAAACTTCTTTCTAGTTTCCATTGGAGGTTTTCCTTTGTCACCGAAGCTTCATTGCGCTAAAGAGTATCCCAGTGCAGATTTCCAGAAAACTGTGTTAGGAAACTGATCACTGAAGAGAAACGTGTAACTCTGTGAGTTTCCTTCATACATCGATGTCCATTTTCACAGAAGGCTTCTTTCCAGTTTTTATCTGAATTTATTTCCTTTTTCACAATAGCCCACAACAGACTCCCAAATATCACTTTGCAGAATCCACGACAACAGTGTTAGCAAACTGTTCCAAGAAGGAAAGGGTGGAACTCTGTGTGATGTCACACATCCGAAAGCAATCTCTCAGAGCTTTTCTCTAGTTATTATCTGAGGATAGTTCCTTTTTCACATTGGGCCCAATGGGCTCGCAAATATCGCTTTGCAGATTCCACGAAAAGACTGTTAGCAACTGCTTCATGAGTACTAAGTTGTAACTCTGTGAGGTATATTCACAGATCACAAAGAATTTTCTCAGAAACTTCTTTCACGTTTTGAACTGATGATATTTCCTTTATCAGCGTAGGCCTCAATGCGATGGAAAGTATCCCTTCTCAGTTTCCTCAAAGAAAAAGTGTTATTGGACTGTTCCAGGAACAGAAGTGAAACTCTGTGAGATGATTCACACATCACCAAGAAGGTTTCTAAGAACACTTCTTTCCTAGTTTCCATCTGAGGATATTTCCTTTGTCAACGTAAGCGTCATTGTGCTAAGAAATATCCCATTGCAGGTTTCAAGAAAACTGTGTTAGCAAACTGATCACTGAAGAGAACCGTGTTAACTCTGTGAGTTGCCTTCATACATCGAAGTCCATTTCACTGAAGGCTTCTTTCCAGTTTTTTATCTGAATTTATTTCCTTTTTCACCATGGCCTCAATGAGCTCCCAAATATCACTTTGCAGAATCCACGACAACGTGTTAGCAAACTGTTCCAAGAAGGAAAGTGTGGAAATCTGTGTGATAGAGTCACACATCTGAAAGCAATCTCTCAGAAAGCTTTTCTCTAGTTATTATCTGAGGATATTTCCTTTTTCACTCTCGGCCCCAATGGGCTCAAAATATCACTTTGCAGATTCGACAAAAAGACTGTGAGCAAACTGCTCACGAGGACTAACTTGTAACTCTGTGAGGTGAATTCACAGATCAGAAAGAGGATTCTCAGGAAGCTTCTTTCACGTTTTGAACTGATGATATTTCCTTTTTCAACGTAGGCCT
>NC_044565.1:46012985-46071706 GCF_007565055.1 Rhinopithecus roxellana | reverse complement strand
GCCTTGAGTGAATTCAACTCACAGAGTTACACGTTTCTCTTCAGTGACCAGTTTTTTACACAGTTTTCTGGAAATCTGCAGTTACATACTTCATAGCACAATGAGCCTTATCTTGACAAAGGAAATATCCACAGATGAATACTAGAAAGAAGATTTCTTAGAAACTTCTTGGTGATGTGAGAATTCATCTCACAGTGTTACACTTCTGTTTCATGGAGCAGTCCATTAACACTGTCTTTGAGGAACCTGAGAAGGGTTTCCTTGGATCGCATTGAGGCGTACGCTGATAAAGGAAATTTCATCCATTCAAAATGTGAAAGAAGCTTCTGAGAAACTGCTTTGATCTGTGAGTTCACCTCACAGACTTATAACTTAGACTTCAGGAAGCAGTTTGCTAACACTCTTTTCGTGGAATCTGGAAAGTGATATTTGGGAGACCATAGAGGCCCATGGTGAAAAAATAAGTATCCTCACATAATAACTAGAGAAACGTTCTGAGAGATTGCTTTCTGATGTGTGACTTCATCACACAGAGTTCCACCCTTCCCTTCTGGGAACAGTTTGCTAACACTGTTGTCGTGGATTCTGCAAAGGTATATTTGGGAACTCATTGAGGGCTATGGTGAAAAAGGAAATATCCTCAGATCAAAACTGTAAAGAAGCCTTCTGAGAAACTGCATTGCCATGAGGGAATGCAACTCACAGAGTTACACGTTTCTCTTCAGTGATCAGTTTGCTAACTAAGTTTTCTGGAAATCTGCAATGGGATACCTCTTAGCGCAATGAAGCTTACGGTGACAAAGGAAATATCCTCCGATGAAAACTAGAAAGAAGCTGCCTTAGAAACTTCTTGGTGATGTGTGAATTCATCTCACAGAGTTACACTAATGTTTCGTGGAGCAGTCCATTAACACTGTCTTTGAGGAACCTGAGAAGGGCTTCCTTGGATGGCGTTGAGGCCTACGCTGATAAAGGCAATTTCATCCGTTCAAAACGTGAAAGAACCTTTCTGAGAAACTTCTTTCTGATCCGTGAGTTCATCTCACAGTCTTATAATTTAGACTTCAGGAAGGAGTTTGCTAACACTCTTTTCGTGGAATCTGAAAAGTGATATTTGGGAGCCCTTAGAGGCCCATGGTGAAAAAGGAAATATCCTCACATAATAACTAGAGAGAAGCTTTCTGAGAGATTGCTTTCTGATGTGTGACTTCATCACAAGAGTTCCACCCTTCCCTTCTTTGAACAGTTTGCTAACACGGTTGTCGTGGATACTGCAATGGTATATTTGGGAGGTCATTGAGGGCTATGGTGAAAAAGGAAATATCCTCAGATCAAAACTGGAAAGAAGCCTTCTGAGAAACTGCATTGCCATGTGTGAATGCAACTCACAGTGTTACACGTTTCTCTTCAGTGATCAGTTTGCTAACTAAGTTTCCTGGAAATCTGCAATGGGATAACTCTTAGCGCAATGAAGCTTACGGTGACAAAGGAAGTATCCTCAGATGAAAACTGCCAAGAACTTTTCTTCGAAATTTCTTTGGTGATGTGTGAATTCAACTCACAAAGTTACATTTGTGTTCGTGGAGCAGTCCATTAACACTGTCTTTGAGGAAAACTGAGAAGGGCTTCTTTGGATTGCACTTGAGGTCTACGTTGATAAAGGAAATTTCATCCGTTTCAAACGTGAAAGAAGCTTTTTGAGAAACTACTTTCTGATCTGTGATGTTCATTTCACAGACTTATAACGAAGACTTCGGAAGCAGTTTGCGAACACGGTTTCGTGGAAATCTGGAAAGTGATATTTGGGAGCCCATAGGGGCCATTGGTTGAAAAGGGAAATATCCTATATAATAACCATACAGAGAAGCTTTCTGAGAGATTGCTTTCCTGAATGAGTGACTTCATCACACCGAGTTCCACCCTTCCTTCTTGGAACAGTTTGCTAACACTGTTGTCGTGGATTCTGCAAAGGTATATTTGGGAGCTCATTGAGGGCTACGGTGAAAAAGGAAATATCCTCAGATCAAAACTGGAAAGAAGCCTTCTGAGAAACTGCATTGCCATGGTGAAAGCAACTCACAGAGTTACTCGTTTCTCTTCAGTGATCAGTTGTTTACACAGTTTTCTGGAAATCTGCAATGGGATACCTCTTAGCGCAATGAAGCTTATGGTGACAAAGGAAATATCCATCAGATGAATACTAGAAAGAAGCTTCTTAGAAACTTCTTGGTGATGTGTGAATTCATCTCACATAGTTACACTTATGTTTCGTGGAGCAGTCCATAACACTGTACTTTGAGGAAACCTGAGAAGGGCTTCTCGGATCGCATTGAGGACTACGCTGATAAAGGAAATATTCATCCGTTCAGAAACGTGAAAGAAGCTTTCTGAGAAACTTCTTTCTGATCTGTGCGTTCATCGCACAGACTTATAACTTAGACTTCAGGAAGCAGTTTGCTAACACTCTTTCGTGGAATCTGGAAAGTGATATTTGGGAGCCCATAGGCGCCCATGGTGAAAAAGGAAATATCCTCATATAATAACTAGAGAGAAGCTTTCTGAGAGACTGCTTTCTGATGTGTGACTTCCTCACAAAGAGTTCCACCCTTCCCTTCTTGGAACAGTTTGCTAATGCTGTTGTCGTGGATTCTGCAAAGTTATATTTCGGAGCTCATTGAGGGCTATGGTTGAAAAAGGAAATATCCTCACATAATAACTAAAGAGAAGCTTTATGAGAAACTGCATTGCCATGTGTGAATGCAACTCACAGAGTGACACGTTTCTCTTCAGTGATCAGTTGGTTAACACAGTTTTCTGGAAATCTGCAATTAGATCCTTCATAGCGCAATGAACCTTACGGTGACAAAGGAAATATCCAGAGATGAAAACTAGAAAGAAGCTTATTAGAAATTTCTTGGTGATGTGTGGATTCATCTCACAGAGTTACACTTATGTTTCGTGAAGCAGTCCTTAACACTGACTTTGAAGAACCTGAGAGGGCTTCCTTGGATCGCATGAGGCCTACCCTGATGCAGGAAATTTCATCCGTTCAAAACGTGAAAGAAGCTTTCTGAGAAATTCTTTCTGATCTGTGAGTTCATCTCACAGGCTTATAACTTAGACTTCAGGAAGCAGTTTGCTAACGCCTCTTTCGTGGAATCTGGAAAGTGATATTGGTAAGCCCATTGGGGGCCATGGTGAAAAGAAATATCCTCTACATAATAACTAGAGGAAGCTTTCTGAGAGATTGCTTTTTGATGTGTGACTTCATCACACAGAGTTCCACCCTTCCCTTCTTGGAACAGTTTGCTAACACTGTTGTCGTGGATTCTGCAAAGGTATATTATGCGAGCTCATTGAGGGCTATGGTGAAAAAGGAAACATCCTCACATATAATCTAATGAGAAGCCTTCTGAGAAACTGCATTGCCAGTGGTGAATGCACCTCACAGAGATACATGTTCTCTTCAGTGATCAGTTTGCTAACTACAGTTTTCTAGATAGCTGCAATTAGATACTTCATAGCGCAATGAACCCTACGGTGACAAAGGAAATATCCACAGATGAAAACTAGAAAGAAGCTTTCTTAGAAATTTCTTGGGGATGTGTGAATTCATCTCACAGAGTTACACTTATGTTTCGTGGAGCAGTCCATTAGCACTGTCTTTGAGGAACCTGAGAAGGGCTTCCTTGCATCGCTGTGGGGTCTACGCTGATCAAGGAAATTTCCTCCGTTCACAACGTGAAAGAAGCTTTCTGAGAAACTTCTTTCTGATCTGTGAGTTCATCTCACAGACTTATAACTTAGACTTCAGGAAGCAGTTTGCTAACACTCTTTTCGTCTAATCTGGAAAGTGATATTTGGGAGTCCATAGGGGCCCATGTTGAAAAAGGAAATCTCCTCACATAATAACTAGACAGAAGCTCTCTGAGAGATTGCTTTCTGATGTGTTACTTCATCACACAGAGTTCCACCCTTCCCTTCTTGGAACAGTTTGCTAACACTGTTGTCGTGGATTCTGCAAATTTATATTTGGAAGCTCGTTGTGGGCTATGGTGAAAAAGGAAATATCCTCAGATCAAAACTGGAAAGAAACCTTCTGAGAAACTGCATTGCCATGAGTGAATTCAACTCACAGAGTTACACGTTTCTCTTCAGTGTTCAGTTTTTAAACACAGTTTTCTGGAAATCTGCAGTTAGATACTTCATAGCGCCATGAACCTTACCTTCACAAAGGAAATATCCACAGATGAAAACTAGAAAGAAGCTTTGTTAGAAACTTCTTGGTGATGTGTGAATTCATCTCACATAGTTACACTTATGTTTCCTGGAGAAGTCCATTAACACTGTCTTTGAGGAAGCTGAGAAGGACTTCTTAGGATCGCTTTGATGCCGACGCTGATAAAGGAAATTTCATCCATTCAAAACGTGAAAGAAGCTTTCTGAGAAACTTCTTTCGGCTCTGTGAGTTCATCTGACACGACTTATAACTTAGACTACAGGAAGAAGGTTGCTAACAGACTTTTCGTGGAATCTCGAAAGTGATATTTGGGAGCCCATTGTGAAAAAGGAAATATCCTCATATAATAACTAGAGAGAAGCTTTCTGAGAGATTGCTTTCTGATGTGTGACTTCAGCACACAGAGTTCCACGCTTCCCTTCTTGGAACAGTTTGCTACCACTCTTGTCGTGGATTCTGCAAAGGTATATTTGGAAGCTCATTGAGGACTATGGTGAAAAATTATATATCCTCACATAATAACTAAAGAGTAGCTTTCTGGGAAACTGCATTGCCATGTGTGAATGCAACTCACAGAGTTACAAGATTCTCTTCAGTGATCAGTTGGTTAACACAGTTTTCTGGAAATCTGCATTTAGATACTACATAGCGCAATGAAGCTTACGGTGAAAAAGGAAATATCCACAGATGATAAGTAGAAAGAAGCTTTCTTAGGAACGTCGTCATGATGTGTGAATTCATCTAACAGAGTTACACTTATGTTTTGTGGAGCAGTCCATTAACACTGTCTTTGAGGAACCTGAGAAGGTATTCCTTGGATCTCTTTGAGACCTCGGCTGAGAAAGGAAATGTCATCCGTTCAAAACGTGAAAGAAGCTTTCTGAGAAACTCCTTTCTGATCTGTGAGTTCATCTCACAGACTTATACCTTAGACTGCAGGAAGCAGTTTGCTAACACTCTTTTCGTGGAATCTGGAAAGTGATATTTGGGAGCCCTTAGGGGCCCATGGTGAAAAAGGAAATATCCTCTCATAATAACTAGAGAGAAGCTTTCTGAGAGATTACTTTCTGATGTGTGACTTCATCACACAGAGTTCCACCCTTCCCTTCTTGGAACAGTTTGCTAACACTGTTGACGTAGATTCCGCAAAGGTATATTTGGGAGCTCATGGAGGGATATGGTGAAAAAAAAATCATCCTCACATAATAATTACAGAGAAGCTTTCTGAGAAACTGCATTGCCATGTGTGAATGAAACTCACAGAGTTACACGTTTCTCTTCAGTGATCAGTTTCATAAGTTTTCTGGAAATCTGCAGTGGGATACCCCTTAGCGCAATGAAGCTTACTTTGACAAAGGAATTATCCACAGATGAATACTAGAAAGAAGCTTTCTTAGAAACTTCTTGGTGATGTGTGAATTCATCTCATAGAGTTACACTTATGTTTCGTAGAGCAGTCCATTAACACTGTCTTTCAGGAACCTGAGAAGGACTTCTCCGGATCGCATTGAGGTCTACGCTGATAAAGGAAATATCATCCGTTCAAAACGTGAAAGAAGCTTTCTGAGAAACTTCTTTCTGATCTGTGAGTTCATCTCACAGACTTATAAATTTGACTTCAGGAAGCAGTTTGCTAACACTCTTTTCGTGGAATCCGGAAAGTGATATTTGGGAGCCCATAGGGGCCCATGGTGAGAAAGGAAATCTCCTCACATAATAACTAGAGAGGAAGCTTTCTGAGAGATTGCCTTCCGATGTGTGATTTCATCACACAGAGTTCCACCCTTCCCTTCTTGAAACAGTTTGCTAACACTGTTGTCGTGGATTCTGCCAACTTATATTTGGGAGCTCATTGAGGGCTATGGTGAAAAAGGAAATATCCTCACATAAAAACTAAAGAGAAGCTTTCTGAGAAACTGCATTACCATGTGTGAATGCAACTCACTGAGTTACACGTTTCTCTTCAGTGATCAGTTTGCTAACTAAGTTTTCTGGAAATCTGCAATGGGATACCTATTAGTGCAATGAACCTTACTGTGACAAGTGAAATATCCTCAGATGAAAACTGGAAAGAAACTTTCTCAGAAACTTCTTGGTGATGTGTGAATTAATATCACAAAGTTACAATTATGTTTCATGGAGCAGTCCATTATCACTGTCTTTGAGGAACCTGAGAAGGGCTTATTTGTATCGCATTGAGGTCTACGGTGATAAAGGAAATTTCATCCGTTCAAAACGTGAGATAAGCTTTCTGAGAAACTTCTTTCTGACCTGTGAGTTCATCTCACTGACTTTTAAATTAGACTTCAGGAAGCAGTTTGCTAACACTCTTTTCGTGGAATCTGGAAAGTGGTATTTGGGAACCCATAGGGGCCCAATGTGAGTAAGGAAATATCCTCACATAAGAACTAGAGAGAAGCTTTCTGAGAGATTGCTTTCTGGTGTGTGACTTCATCACACAGAGTTCCACCCTTCCCTTCTTAGAACAGTTTGCTAACACTGTTGTCGTGGATTCTGCAAAGGTATATTTGGGAGGTCATAGAGGGCTAGCGGTGAAAAAGGAAATATCCTCAGATCAAAACTGGAAAGAAGCCTTCTGAGAAACTGCATTGCCATGAGTGAATGCAACTCACAGAGTTACACGTTTCTCTTCAGTGATCACTTTGTTAACACAGTTTCCTGGAAATCTGCAATTAGATACTTCATAGCGCAATGAACCTTACGGTGACAAAGGAATTATCCTTAGATGAAAATTGAAAGAAGCTTTCTTCGAAATTTCTTGGTGACGTGTGAATTCATCTCACAGAGTTACACTTATGTTTCGTGGAGCAGTGCATTAACACTGTCTTAGAGGAACCTGAGAAGGGCTTCCTTGGATCGCATTGAGGACTACGCTGAGAAAGGAAATTTCATCCGTTCAAAACGGGAAAGAAGCTTTCTGAGAAACTTCTTTCTGATCTGTGAGTTCATCTCACAGACTTATAACTTAGACTTCAGGAAGCAGTTTGCTAACACTCTTTTCGTGGTAGCTGGAAAGTGATATTTGGGAGCCCATAGCGGCCCATGGTGAAAAAGGAAATAACCTCACATAATACATAGAGAGAAGCTTTCTGAGAGATTGCTTTCTGATGTGTGACTTCAGCACACAGAGTTCCACCCTTCCCTTCTTGGAACAGTTTTCTAATACTATTGTTGTGGACTCTGCAAAGGTATATTTGGGAGCTCATTGAGGGCTGTGTTGAAAAAGGAAATATCCTCAGGTCAAAACTGGAAGGAAGCCTTCTGAGAAACTGCATTGCCATGGGGTAATGCAACTCACAGAGTTACACGTTTCTCTTCAGTGATCAGTTTGCTAACTAAGTTTTCTGGAAATCTGCAATTTGATCCTTCATAGTGCAACGAACCTTTCGGTGACAAAGGAAATATCCACAGATGAAAACTAGAAAGAAGCTTCCTTAGAAACTTCTTGGTGATGTGTGAATTCATCTCACAGAGTTACACTTATGTTTCGTTGAGCAGTCCATTAACACTGTCTTTGAGGAACCTGAGAAGGGTTTCCTTGCACCGCTTTGAGGCCTACTCTGATAAAGGAAATTTTATCCGTTCAAAACCTGTAAGAAGCTTTCTGAAAAACATCTTTCTGATCGGTGAGTTCATCTCAGAGCCTTATAACTTAGACTTCAGAAAGCAGTTTGCTAACACTCTTTTTGTGGAATCTGGAAAGTGATACTTGGGAGCCCATAGGGGCCCATGGTGAAAAAGGAAATATCCTCACATAATAACTAGAGAGAAGCTTTCTGAGAGATTGCTTTCTGATATGTGACTTCATCACACAGAGATCCCCCCTTCCCTTCTTGGAACAGTTTGCTAACACTGTTGTCCTGGATTCTGCAAAGGTATATTTGCGAGCTCACTGATTGCTATGGTGAAAAAGGAAATATCCTCACATAATAACTAAAGAGAAGCTTTCTGAAAAACTGCATTGCCATGTGTGAATGCACCTCAAAGAGTTACACGTTTCTCTTCAGTGATCAGTTTTTTTAACACAGTTTTCTGTAAATCTGCAATTAGATACTTCATAGCGCAATGAACCTTACGGTGACAAAGGAAATATCCACAGATGAAAACTAGAAAGAAGCTTTCCTACAAACTTCTTGGGGATGCGTGAATTCATCTCACAGAGTTACACTTATGTTTCGTGGAGCAGTCCATTTACAATGTCTTTGAGGAACCTGAGAAGGGCTTCATTGGATCACTTTCAGGCCTACGCTGATAAAGGAAATTTCATCCATTCAAAACGTGAAAGAAGCTTTCTGAGAAACTTCTTTCTGACCTGTGATTTCATCTCACAAACTTATAACTTAGACTTCAGGAAGCAGTTTGCTAACACTCCTTTCGTGGAATCTGGAAAGTGATATTTGGTAGCCCATAGGGTCCCATGGTGAAAAAGGAAATATCCTAACATAATAACTAGAGAGAAACTTTCTGAGAGATTGCTTTCTGATGTGTCACTTCATCACACAGAGTTCCACCCTTCCCTTCTTGGAACAGTTTGCTAACACTGTTGTCGTGGATTCTGCAAAGATATATTTGGGAACTCATTGAGAGCCATGGCGAAAAAGTAAATACCCTCAGAACAAACCTGGTAAGAAATCTTCTGAGAAACTGCATTGCCATGAGTGAACGCAACTCACAGAGTTACACGTTTCTCTTCAGTGATCAGTTTGCTAACTAAGTTTTCTGGAAATCTGCAATGGGATAACTCTTAGCGCAATGAAGCTTACGGTGAGAAAGGAAATATCCTCAGATGAAATCTAGAAAGAAGCTTTGTTAGAAACATCTTGGTGATGTGTGAATTCATCTCACATTGTTACACTTATGTTTCTTGGAGTAGTCCATTAACACTGTCTTTGAGGAACCTGAGAAGGGCTTCCTTGGATCGCATTGAGGCCTACTCTGATAAAGAAATTTCATCCGTTCAAAACGTGAAAGAAGCTTTCTGAGAAACTTCTTTCTGAACTGTGAGTTCATCTCACAGACTTGTAACTTAGAATTCAGGAAGCAGTTTGCTAACACTCCTTTCGTGGAATCTGGAAAGTGTTATTTTGGAGCCCATAGGGTCCCATGGTGAAAAAGGAAATATGCTCATATAATAACTAGAGAGAAGCTTTCTGAGATATTGCTTTCTGATGTGTGACTTCATCACACAGAGTTCCACCCTTCCCTTCTTGGAACAGTTTGCTAACACTGTTGTCGTGGATTCTGCAAAGTTATATTTGCGAGCTCATTGAGGGCTATGGTGAAAAAGGAAATATCCTCAGATCAAAACTGGAAAGAAATCTTCTGAGAGACTACATTGCCATGAGAGAATGCAACTCACAGAATTACACGTTTCTCTTCAGTGATCAGTTTGATAACTAAGTTTTCTGGAAATCTACAATGGGATGCCTCTTAGCGCAATGAAGCTTACGGTGACAATGGAAATATCCTCAGTTGAAAAGTAGAAAGAAGCTTTCTTAGAAACTTCTTGGTGATGTGTGAATTCATGTCACATAGTTCTGCTTATGTTACGTGGAGCAGTCCATTAACACTTTCTTTGAGGAACCTGAGAAGGTCCTCTTTGATTCGCATTGGTGTCTACGCTGATAAAGGAAATTTCATCCGTTCAAAACCTGAAAGAAGTTTTCCGAGAAACTTCTTTCTGATCTGTGAGTTCATCTCTCAGACTTATAAATTAGACTTCAGGAAGTAGTTTGCTACCACTCTTCATGGAATGTGGAAAGTGATATTTGGGAGCCCATAGGGGCCCATGGTGAAAAAGGAAATATTCTCACATAATAACTAGAGAGAAGCTTTCTGAGAGATTGCTTTCTGAATTGTGACTTCATCTCACAGAGTTCCACCCTTCCCTTCATGGAACAGTTGGCTAACACTGTTGTCGTGGATTCTGCATAGGTATATTTGGGAGCTCATTGAGAGCTACGGTGAAAAAGGAAATATCCTCACATAATAAGTAAAGAGAAACTTTCTGAGAAACTGCATTGCCATGTGTGAATGCAACTCACATAGTTACACGTTTCTCTTCAGTGATCAGTTTGTTAAAATAGTTACAGGAAATCTGCAATTAGATGCTTCATAGCGCAATGAGCATTACGGGGACTAAGGAAATATCCACAGAGGAAAACTAGAAAGAAGCTTTCTTAGAAACTTCTTGGTGATGTGTGAATTCATCTCACAGAGTTACACTTATATTTCGTGGAGCAGTCCATTAACACTGTCTTGGAGGAAACTGACAATTGCTTCCTTGGATCGCATTGAGGCCCTCGCTGAGAAAGGAAATTTCATCCGTTCAAAACGTGAAAGAAGCTTTCTGAGAAACTTCTTTCTGATCTGTGTGTTCATCTCTCAGACTTATAAATTAGACTTCAGGAAGCAGTTTGCTACCACTCTTCATGGAATCTGGAAAGTGGTATTTGGGAGCCCATAGGGGCCCATGGTGAAAAAGGAAATATCCTCACATAATAACTAGAGAGAAGCTTTCTGAGAGATTGCTTTCTGAATTGTGACTTCGTCACACAGAGTTCCACCCTACCTTTCTTGGAACAGTTGGCTAACACTGTTGTCGTGGATTCTGCAAAGGTATACTTGGAAGCTCTTTGAGGTCTACGGTGAAAAAGGAAATATCCTCAGATCATAAGTGAAAGATGCCTTCTGAGAAACTTCATTGCCATGAGTGAATGCAACTCACAGAGTTACAAGTTTCTCTTCAGTGATCAGTTAGCCAAATAAGTTTTCTGGAAATCTGCAATGGGATACCTCTTAGTGCAATGAACCTACGGTGACAAAGGAAATATCCTCAAATGAAAACTAGAAAGAAGCTTTCTTAGAAACTTCCTGGTGATGTGTGAATTCATCTCACAGAGTTACACTTATGTTTCGTGGAGCAGTCCATTAACTCTGTCTTTGAGGAACCTGAGAAGGGCTTCCTTGGATCTCCTTGAGGCCTATGCTGATAAAGGAAATTTCATCCGTTCACAACGTGAAAGAAGCTTTCTGAGAAACTTCCTTCTGATCTGTGAATTCATCTCACAGACTTATAACTTACACTTCAGCAAGCGGTTTGCGAACACTCTTTTCATGGAATCTGGAAAGTGATATTTGGGAGCCCATAGGGGCCCATGTTGAAAAAGGAAATATACTCACATAATAACTAGAGAGAAGCTGTCTGAGAGATTGCTTTCTGATGTGTGACTTCATCACACAGAGTTCGACACTTCCCTTCTTGGAACAGTTTGCTAACACTGTTGTCATGGATTCTGCAAAGTTATATTTGGGAACTCTTTGAGGGCTATGGTGAAAAAGGAAATATCCTCACATAATCACTAAAGAGAAGCTTTCTGAGAAACTGCATTGCCATGCGTGAATTCAACTCACAGAGTTACAAGTTTCTGTTCAGTGATCAGTTTGGTAACACAGATTTCTGGAACCTGAATTTAGATACTTCATAGCGCAATGAACCTTACGGTGACAAGGGAAATATCCACAGATGAAAACTAGAAAAACCCTTTCTTAGAAACTTTATTGTGATGTGTGCATTCATCTCACAGAGTTACACTTATGTTTCGTGGAGCAGTCCATTAACACTGTCTTTGAGGAATCTGAGAAAGGCTTCCTTGCATCGCTGTGAGGCCGACGCTGATAAAGGAAATTTCCTCCGTTCACAACGTGAAAGAAGCTTTATGAAAAACTTCTCTCTGATCTGTGAGTTCATCGCACAGACTTATAACTTAGACGTCAGGAAGCAGTTTGCTAACACTCTTTTCGTGGAATCTGGAAAGTGATATTTGGGAGCCCATAGGGGCCCATGTTGAAAAAGGAAATATCCTCACATAATAACTAGAGAGAAGGTTTCTGAGAGATTCCTTTCTGATGTGTGACTTCATCACACAGAGTTCGACCCTTCCCTTCTTGGAACAGTTTGCTAACACTGTTGTCGTGGATTCTGCAAAGCTATATTTGGGAGCTCATTGAGGGCTATGTTGAAGAAGGAAATATATTCAGATCAAAACTGGAAAGAAGCCATCAGAGAAACTGCATTGCCATGTGTGAATGCAAATCACAGTGTTACACGTTTCTCTTCAGTGATCAGTTTGTTAACACAGTTTTCTGGAAATCTGCAATTAGATAATTCATAGCGCAATGAACCTTACGGTGACAAAGGAAATATCCACACATTAAAACTAGAAATAAGCATTCGTAGAAACTTCGTGGTGATGTGTGAATTCGTTTCACAGAGTTACACTTATGTTTCATGGAGCAGTCCATTAACACTGTTTTTGAGAAACCTGATAAGGACTTAGTTGGATCACTTTGAGGCCTACAGGTATAAAGGAAATATTATCACTTCACAACGTGAAAGAAGCTTTCTGAGAAACTTTTTTCTGATCTGTGAGTTCAACTCACAGACGTATAACTTAGACTTCAGGAAGCAGTTTGCTAACACTCTTTTCGTGAAATCTGGAAAGTGATATTTGGGAGGCCATAGGGGCCCATGGTGAAAAAGAAAATGTCCTCACATAATAACTAGAGAGAAGCTTTCTGAGAGATTGCTTTCTGATGTGTGACTTCGTCACACAGAGTTCCACCCTTCCCTTCTTGGAACACGTTGCTAACACCGTTGTGGATTCTGCAAAGGTATTTTTGGGAGCTCAATGAGGGCTATGTTGAAAAAGGATATATCCTCATATCATAACTAAAGAGAAGCTTTCTGAGAAACTGCATTGCCGTGTGTGAATGCAAGTCACAGAATTACACGTTTCTCTTCAGTGATCAGTTTGCTAACACAGTTTTCTGGAAATCGGCGATTAGGTACTTCATAGCGCAATGAACCTTATGGTGACAAACAAAATATCCACAGATGAAAACTGGAAAGAAGCGTTCATAGAAACTTCTTGGTGATGTGTGAATTCATCTCACAGAGTGACACTTATATTTCGTGGAATAGTCCTTTAACACTGTCTTTGAGGAACCTGAGAAGGACTTAGTTGGATCGCTTTGAGGCCTACAGGTATAAAGGAAATATTATCACTTCGCAACGTGAAAGAAGCTTTCTGAGAAACTTCTTTCTGATCTGTGAGTTCATCTCACAGACTTATAACTTAGACTTCAGAAAGCAGTTTGCTAACGCTCTTTTCGTGGAATCTGGAAAGTGATATTTGGGAGCCCATAGGGGACCATGGCAAAAAGGAGATATCCTCACATAATAACTAGAGAGAAGCTTTCTGAGTGATTGCTTTCTTTTTTTTTTTTTTTTTTTTTTTATTATACTTTAAGTTCTAGGGTACATGTGCATAACGTGCAGGTTTGTTACATATGTATACTTATGCCATGTTGGTGTGCTGCACCCATCAACTCGTCAGCACCCATCAATTCATCATTTATATCATGTATAACTCCCCAATGCAATCCCTCCCTCCTCCCCCCTCCCCCCTCCCCATGATAGACCCCAGTGTGTGATGTTCCCCTTCCCGAGTCCAAGTGATCTCATTGTTCAGTTCCCACCTATGAGTGAGAACATGCGGTGTTTGGTTTTCTCTTCTTGTGATAGTTTGCTAAGAATGATGGTTTCCAGCTGCATCCATGTCCCTACAAAGGACGCAAACTCATCCTTTTTTATGGCTGCATAGTATTCCATGGTGTATATGTGCCACATTTTCTTAATCCAGTCTGTCACAGATGGACATTTGGGTTGATTCCAAGTCTTTGCTATTGTGAATAGTGCCGCAATAAACATACGTGTACATGTGTCTTTGTAGTAGACTAATTTATAATCCTTTGGGTATATACCCAGTAGTGGGATGGCTGGGTCATATGGTACATCTAGTTCTAGATCCTTGAGGAATTGCCATACTCTTTTCCATAATGGTTGAACTAGTTTACAATCCCACCAACAGTGTAAAAGTGTTCCTATTTCTCCACATCCTCTCCAACACCTGTTGTTTCCTGACTTCTTAATGATTGCCATTCTAACTGGTGTGAGATGGTATCTCATTGTGGTTTTGATTTGCATTTCTCTGATGGCCAGTGATGATGAGCATTTTTTCATGTGTCTGTTGGCTGTATGAATATCTTCTTTTGAGAAATGTCTGTTCATATCCTTTCCCCACTTTTTGATGGGGTTGTTTGTTTTTTTCTCGTATATTGGTTTGAGTTCTTTGTAGATTCTGGATATTAGCCCTTTGTCAGATGAGTAGGTTGCAAAAATTTTCTCCCATTCTGTAGGTTGCCTGTTCACTCTGATGGTAGTTTCTTTTGCTGTGCAAAAGCTCTTTAGTTTAATTAGATCCCATTTGTCAATTTTGGCTTTTGCTGCCGTTGCTTTTGGTGTTTTAGACATGAAGTCCTTGCCCATGCCTATGTCCTGAATGGTACTACCTAGATTTTCTTCTAGGGTTTTTATGGTATTAGGTCTAACATTTAAGTCTCTAATCCATCTTGAATTAATCTTCGTATAAGGGGTAAGGAAAGGATCCAGTTTCAGCTTTCTACTTATGGCTAGCCAATTTTCCCAGCACCATTTATTAAATAGGGAATCCTTTCCCCATTTCTTGTTTCTCTCAGCTTTGTCAAAGATCAGATGGCTGTAGATGTGCGGTATTATTTCTGAGGACTCTGTTCTGTTCCATTGGTCTATATCTCTGTTTTGGTACCAGTACCATGCTGTTTTGGTTACTGTAGCCTTGTAGTATAGTTTGAAGTCAGGTAGCGTGACGCCTCCAGCTTTGTCCTTTTGACTTAGGATTGTCTTGGCAATGCGGGCTCTTTTTTGGTTCCATATGAACTTTAAAGCAGTTTTTTCCAATTCTGTGAAGAAAGTCATTGGTAGCTTGATGGGGATGGCATTGAATCTATAAATAACCTTGGGCAGTATGGCCATTTTCACGATATTGATTCTTCCTATCCATGAGCATGGTATGTTCTTCCATTTGTTTGTGTCCTCTTTGATTTCACTGAGCAGTGGTTTGTAGTTCTCCTTGAAGAGGTCCTTTACATCCCTTGTAAGCTGGATTCCTAGGTATTTTATTCTCTTTGAAGCAATTGTGAATGGAAGTTCATTCCTGATTTGGCTCTCTGCTTGTCTGTTGCTGGTGTATAAGAATGCTTGTGATTTTTGCACATTAATTTTGTATCCTGAGACTTTGCTGAAGTTGCTTATCAGCTTAAGGAGATTTTGGGCTGAGACGATGGGGTTTTCTAAATATACAATCATGTCATCTGCAAACAGGGACAATTTGACTTCTTCTTTTCCTAACTGGATACCCTTGATTTCTTTCTCTTGCCTGATTGCCCTAGCCAGAACTTCCAACACTATGTTGAATAGGAGTGGTGAGAGAGGGCATCCCTGTCTTGTGCCAGTTTTCAAAGGGAATTTTTCCAGTTTTTGCCCATTCAGTATGATATTAGCTGTGGGTTTGTCATAAATAGCTCTTATTATTTTGAGGTACGTTCCATCAATACCGAATTTATTGAGCGTTTTTAGCATGAAGGGCTGTTGAATTTTGTCAAAAGCCTTTTCTGCATCTATTGAGACAATCATGTGGTTCTTGTCTTTGGTTCTGTTTATATGCTGGATTACGTTTATTGATTTGCGAATGTTGAACCAGCCTTGCATCCCAGGGATGAAGCCCACTTGATCATGGTGGATAAGCTTTTTGATGTGCTGCTGAATCCGGTTTGCCAGTATTTTATTGAGGATTTCTGCATCAATGTTCATCAGGGATATTGGTCTAAAATTCTCTTTTTTTGTTGTGTCTCTGCCAGGCTTTGGTATCAGGATGATGTTGGCCTCATAAAATGAGTTAGGGAGGATTCCCTCTTTTTCTATTGATTGGAATAGTTTCAGAAGGAATGGTACCAGCTCCTCCTTGTACCTCTGGTAGAATTCAGCTGTGAATCCATCTGGTCCTGGACTTTTTTTGGTGGGTAGGCTATTAATTGTTGCCTCAATTTCAGAGCCTGCTATTGGTCTATTCAGGGATTCAACTTCTTCCTGGTTTAGCCTTGGGAGAGTGTAAGTGTCCAGGAAATTATCCATTTCTTCTAGATTTTCTAGTTGATTTGCGTAGAGGCGTTTATAGTATTCTCTGATGGTAGTTTGTATTTCTGTGGGGTCAGTGGTGATATCCCCTTTATCATTTTTTATTGCATCTATTTGATTCCTCTCTCTTTTTTTCTTTATTAGCCTTGCTAGCGGTCTGTCAATTTTGTTGATCTTTTCAAAAAACCAACTCCTGGATTCATTGATTTTTTGGAGGGTTTTTTGTGTCTCTATCTCCTTCAGTTCGGCTCTGATCTTAGTTATTTCTTGCCTTCTGCTAGCTTTTGAATGTGATTG
This sequence comes from Rhinopithecus roxellana, assembly GCF_007565055.1. Lineage (NCBI taxonomy): Eukaryota > Metazoa > Chordata > Mammalia > Primates > Cercopithecidae > Rhinopithecus > Rhinopithecus roxellana. The sequence goes on along the minus strand of NC_044565.1, from coordinate 46,055,072 downwards.
CTCTTGCCTCTCTAGTTCTTTTAATTGTGATGTTAGAGTGTCAATTTTAGATCTTTCCTGCTTTCTCTTGTGGGCATTTAGTGCTATAAATTTCCCTCTACACACTGCTTTAAATGTGTCCCAGAGATTCTGGTATGTTGTATCTTTGTTCTCATTGGTTTCAAAGAACATCTTTATTTCCGCTTTCATTTCGTTATGTACCCAGTAGTCATTCAGGAGCAGGTTGTTCAGTTTCCATGTAGTTGAGCGGTTTTGATTGAGTTTCTTAGTCCTGAGTTCTAGTTTGATTGCACTGTGGTCTGAGAGACAGTTTGTTATAATTTCTGTTCTTTTACATTTGCTGAGGAGTACTTTACTTCCAATTATGTGGTCAATTTTGGAATAAGTGCGATGTGGTGCTGAGAAGAATGTATATTCTGTTGATTTGGGGTGGAGAGTTCTATAGATGTCTATTAGGTCCGCTTGGTGCAGAGATGAGTTCAATTCCTGGATATCCTTGTTAACTTTCTGTCTCGTTGATCTGTCTAATGTTGACAGCGGAGTGTTGAAGTCCCCCATTATTATTGTATGGGAGTCTAAGTCTCTTTGTAAGTCTCTAAGGACTTGCTTTATGAATCTGGGTGCTCCTGTATTGGGTGCATATATATTTAGGAGAGTTAGCTCTTCCTGTTGAATTGATCCCTTTACCATTATATAATGGCCTTCTTTGTCTCTTTTGATCTTTGATGGTTTAAAGTCTGTTTTATCAGAGACTAGGATTGCAACCCCTGCTTTTTTTTGTTCTCCATTTGCTTGGTAGATCTTCCTCCATCCCTTTATTTTGAGCCTATGTATGTCTCTGCATGTGAGATGGGTCTCCTGAATACAGCAGACTGATGGGTCTTGACTCTTGATCCAGTTTGCCAGTCTGTGTCTTTTAATTGGAGCATTTAGTCCATTAACATTTAAGGTTAATATTGTTATGTGTGAACTTGATCCTGCCATTATGATATTAACTGGTTATTTTGCTCGTTAGTTGATGCAGTTTCTTCCTAGCCTCGATGGTCTTTACATTTTGCCAAGTTTTTGCGATGGCTGGTACCGGTTGTTCCTTTCCATGTTTAGGGCTTCCTTCAGGGTCTCTTGTAAGGCAGGCCTGGTGGTGACAAAATCTCTAAGCATTTGCTTATCTGTAAAGGATTTTATTTCTCCTTCACTTATGAAACTTAGTTTGGCTGGATATGAAATTCTGGGTTTAAAATTCTTTTCTTTAAGAACGTTGAATATTGGCCCCCACTCTCTTCTGGCTTGTAGAGTTTCTGCCGAGAGATCTGCTGTTAGTCTGATGGGCTTCCCTTTGTGGGTGACCCGACCTTTCTCTCTGGCTGCCCTTAAGATTTTTTCCTTCATTTCAACTTTGGTGAATCTGGCAATGATGTGTCTTGGAGTTGCTCTTCTGGAGGAGTATCTTTGTGGCGTTCTCTGTATTTCCTGAATTGGAATGTTGGCCTGCCCTACTAGGTTGGGGAAGTTCTCCTGGATGATATCCTGAAGAGTGTTTTCCAACTTGGTTCCATTTTCCCCCTCACTTTCAGGCACCCCAATCAGACGTAGATTTGGTCTTTTTACGTAATCCCATACTTCTTGCAGGCTTTGCTCATTTCTTTTTCTTCTTTTTTCTTTTGGTTTCTCTTCTCGCTTCATTTCAATCATTTGATCTTCAATCGCTGATACTCTTTCTTCCAGTTGATCGAGTCGGTTACTGAAGCTTGTGCATTTGTCACGTATTTCTCGTGTCATGGTTTTCATCTCTGTCATTTCGTTTATGATCTTCTCTGCATTAATGAGTCTAGCTGTCAATTCTTCCACTCTTTTTTCAAGATTTTTAGTTTCTTTGCGCTGGGTACGTAATTCCTCCTTTAGCTCTGATAAGTTTGATGGACTGAAGCCTTCTTCTCTCCTCTCGTCCAAGTCATTCTCTGACCAGCTTTGATCCGTTGCTGGGATGGGCTGCGCTCCTTTGCAGGGGGAGATGCGCTCTTATTTTTTGAATTTCCAGCTTTTCTGCCCTGCTTCTTCCCCATCTTTGTGGTTTTATCTGTCTCTGGTCTTTGACGGTGGTGACGAACTGATGGGGTTTTGGTATAGGTGTCCTTCCTGTTTGATAGTTTTCCTTCTGACAGTCAGAAGGACTCTCTGTTGGTCTGTTGGAGATTGCTTGAGGTCCACTCCAGACCCTGTTTGCCTGGGTATCAGCAGCAGAGGTTGCCGAAGATAGAATATTGCTGAACAGCGAGTGTACCTGTCTGATTCTTCCTTTGGAAGTGTCCTCTCAGGGGTGTACTCCACCCTGTGAGGTGTGGGGTGTCAGACTGCCCCTAGTGGGGGATTTCTCCCAGCTAGGCTACTCAGGGGTCAGGGACACACCTGAGCAGGCAGTCTGTCCGTTCTCAGATCTCAACCTCCGCGTTGGGAGATCCGCGGCTCTCCCCAAAGCTGTCAGACAGAGTCGTTCGGGTCTGCACCGGCTCCCGCTACTTCCCCTGTTGGTCTTCAGCTGTGCGCTGTCCCCAGAGGTGGAGACTACAGAGACAGGCAGGCTTCCTTGAGCTGCTGTGAGCTCCACCCAGTTCGAGCTTCCCAGCGGCTTTGTTTACCTACTTAAGCCTCAGCAATGGCGGGCGCCCCTCCCCCAGCCTCGCTGCTGCCTTGCGGATAGATCATGGCAGACTGCTGTGTTAGCAGTGAGGGAGGCTTCGTGGGCGTGGGACCCTCCCGGCCAGGTGTGGGATATATTCTCCTGGAATGCCTGTATGCTTACAGCGCAGTATTGGGGTGGGAGTTACCCGATTTTCCAGGTGTTGTGTGTCTCAGTTCCCCTGGCTAGGAAAACGGATCCCCTTCCCCCTTGCGCTTCCAGGTGAGGCGATGCCTCGCCCTGCTTCAGCTCTCGCTGGTCAGGCTGCAGCAGCTGACCAGCACCGATTGTCCGGCACTCCCTAGTGAGATGACCCCAGTACCTCAGTTGAAAATGCAGAAATCACCGGTCTTCTGTGTCGCTCGCGCTGGGAGTTGGAGACTGGAGTTGTTCCTATTCGACCATCTTGCTCCGCCCCCCCGAGTGATTGCTTTCTGATGTGTGACTTCATCACACAGAGTTCCACCCTTCCATTCGTGGAACAGTATGCTAACACTGTTGTCGTGGATTCTGCAAAGGTATATTTGGGATCTCCTTGAGGGCTAGGGTGAAAAAGGAAATATCCTCAGTTCAAAACTGGAAAGAAGCCTTCTGAGAAACTGCATTGCCATGTGTAAATGCAACTCACAGAGTTACAAGTTTCTCTTCAGCGATCAGTTTGCTAACTAAGTTTTCTGGAAATCTGCAATGGGATACACTTAGCGCAATGAAGTTTACGGTGACAAAGGAAATATCCTGAGATGAAAACTAGAGAGAAGATTTCTTAGAAACTTCTTGGTGATCGGTGAATTCATCTCACATATTTACACTTATGTTTCGTGGAGCAGTCCATTAACACTGTCTTTGAGTATCCCGTGAAGGGCGTCTTTGAATCGCATTGAGATATACGCTGATAAAGGAAATTTCATCCGTTCAAAACCTGAAAGAAGCTTTCTGAGAGACTTCTTTCTGATCTGTGAGTTCATCTCACACACTTATAACTTATACTTCAGGAAGCAGTTTGCTAACACTATTTTCGTGTAATATGGAAAGGGATATTTGGGAGCCCATAGGGGCCCATGGTGAAAAAGGAAATATCCTCACATAGTAACTAGAGAGAAGCTTTAGGAGAGATTGCTTTCTGATGTGTGACTTCATCACACAGTGTTCCACCCTTCCCTTCTTGGAACAGTTTTCTCACACTGTTGTCGTGGATTCTGCAAAGGTATATTTGGGAGCTCATTGAGGACTATGGTGAAAAAGGAAATATCCTCACATCAAAACTGGAATGAAGCCTTATGAGAAACTGCATTGCCATGTGTGAATGCAACTCACAGAGTTACACCTCTCTCTTCAGTGATCAGATACCTCTTAGCAATCGGATACCTCTTAGCGCAATGAAGCTTACAGTGATAAAGGAAATATCCACAGATGAAAACTAGAAAGAAGCTTTCTTAGAAACTTCTTGGTGATGTGTGAATTCATCTCTCATAGTTACACTTATGTTTCGTGGAGCAATCCATTAACACTGTCCTTGAGGAACCTGAGAAGGGATTCCTTGGATCGCTTTGAGGCCTACGCTGATAAAGGAAATTTCTACCGTTCAAAACGTGAAAGAAGCTTTCTGAGAAACTTCTTTCTGATCTGTGAGTTCATCTCACTGACGTATAACTTAGACTTCAGGAAGCAGTTTGCTAACACTATTTTCGTGGAATCTGGAAAGTGATATTTGGGAGGCCATAGGGGCCCATGGTGAAAAACGAAATATTCTCACATAATAACTAAAGAGAAGCTTTCTGAGAGATTGCTTTCTGATGTGTGACTTCATCACACAGAGTTCCAACCTTCCCTTCTTGGAACACGTTGCTAACACCGTTGTGGATTCTGCAAAGGTATTTTTGGGAGCTCATTGAGGGCTATGGTGAAAAAGGAAATATCCTCACATAATAACTAAAGAGAAGCTTTCTGAGAAACTGCATTGCCATGTTTGAATGCAATTCACAGAGTTACACGTTTCTCTTCAGTGATCTGTTTGTTAACACAGTTTTCTGGAAATCTGCAGTTAGATCGTTCATAGCTCAATGAACCTTACGGTAACAAAGGAAATATCCACAGATGAAAACTAGAAAGAAGCTTTCTTAGAAACTTCTTGATGATGTGTGAATTGATCTCAAAGAGTTACACTTATGTTTCCTGGAGCAGTCCATTAACACTGCCTATGAGGAACCTGAGAAGGGCTTCCGTGGATCACAGTGAGGCCTTCGCTGATAAAGGAAATTTCAACCGTACAAAACGTGAAAGAAGCTTTCTGAGAAACTTCTTTCTGATCTCTGAGTTCATCTCACAGACTTATAACTTAGACTTCAGGAAGCAGTTTGCTAACACTCTTTTCGTGGAATCTGGAAAGTGATATTTGGGAGCCCATAGGGGCCCATGGTGAAAAAGGAAATATCCTCACATAATAACTAGACAGAAGCTTTCTGAGATATTGCTTTCTGATGTGTGACTTCATCACACAGAGTTTCACCCTTCCCTTCTTGGAACAGTTTGCTAACACTGTTGTCGAGGATTCTGCAAAGGTATACTTGGGAGCTCATTGAGGGCTATGGTGTAAAATCAAATATCCTAACATAATAACTAAGAGAAGCTTTCTGAGAAACTGCATTGCCATGTGTGAATGCAAATCAAAGAGTTACACGTTTCTCTTCAGTGATCAGTTTGTTAATACAGTTTTCTGGAAACCTGCAATTATATACTTCATAGCGCAATGAACCTTACGGTGACAAAGGAAATATCCACAGATGAAACTAGAAAGAAGCTTTCTTAGAAACTTCTTGGTGATGTGTGAATTCATCTCACAGAGTTACACTTATGTTTCGTGGAGAAGTCCATTAACACTCTCTTTGAGGAACGTCAGAAAGGCTTCCTTAGATCTCATTGAGGCCTACACTGATAAAGGAAATTTCATCCGTTCAAAACGTGAAGGAAGTTTTCTGAGAAACTTCTTCCTGATATGTGAGTTCATCTAAAAGACTTATAACTTAGACTTCAGGAAGCAGTTTGCTAACACTCTTTTCGTGGAATCTGGAGAGTGATATTTGGGAGCCCATAGGGGCCCATGGTGAAAAAGGAAATCTCCTCACATAATAACCAGAGAGAAGCTTTCTGAGAGATTGCTTTCTGATGTGTGACTTCATCACACAGAGTTCCACCCTTCCCTTCTTGGAACAGTTTGCTAACACTGTTGTCGTGGATTCTGCAAAGGTACATTTGGGAGCTCATTGAGGGCAAGGGTGAAAAAGGAAATATCCTCAGATCAGAACAGGAAATAAGCCTTCTGAGAAACTGCATTGATATGAGTGAATGCTACTCACAGAGTTACACGTTTCTCTTCAGTGATCATTTTGCTAACTAAGTTTTCTGGAAATCTGCAATTAGATAGTTCATAGCGCTATGAAGCTTACGTTGAAAAAGGAAATATCCTCAGATGAAAACTAGAAAGAAGCTTTCTTACAATCTTCTTGGTGATGTGTGATTTCATCTCACAGAGATACACTTAAGTATCGTGTAGCAGTCCATTAACACTCTCTTTGAGGAACCTGAGAAGGGCTTCCTTGGATCGCATTGAGGCCTCCGATGATAAAGGAAATTTCATCCGTTCAAAACGTGAAAGAAGCTTTCTGAGAAACTTCTTTCTGATCTGTGAGTTCATCTCTCAGACCTATAAATTAGACTTCAGGAAGCATTTTGCTAACACCCTTTTCGTGGAATCTGGAATGTGATATTTGGGAGCCCATAGGGGCCCATGGTGAAAAAGGAAATATCCTCACATAATAACTAGAGAGAAGCTTTCTGAGAGATTGCTTTCAGATATGTGACTTCATCACACAGAATTCCACACTTCCCTTCTTGGAACAGTTTGCTAACACTGTTGCCGTGGACTCTAGAAGGCATATTTGGGAGCTCATTGAGGGCTATGGTGAAAAGGGAAATATCCTCACATAATAACTAAGGAGAAGCTTTCTGAGAAACTGCATTACCATGTGTGAATGTAACTCACAGAGTTGCACGTTTCTCTTCAGTGATCAGTTTGTTAACACAGTTTACTGGAAATCTGCAAGTAGATACTTCATAGCGCAATGAAACTGAAGGGGACTAAGGAAATATCCACAGAAGAAAACTAGAAAGAAGCTTTCTTAGAAACTAATTGGTGATGTGTGAATTCATCTCACAGAGTTACACTTATGCTTCGTGGAGCAGTCCATTAACATCGTCTTTGAGGAATCTAAGAAGGGCTTCCTTCGATCGCATTGAGGCCCTCGCTGATAACGGAAATTTCATCCGTTCAAAACGTGAAAGAAGCTCTCTGAGAAACTTCTTTCTGATCTGTGAGTTCATCTCACAGGCTTATGACTTAGACTTTAGGAAGCAGTATGCTAACACTCTTTTCGTCTAATCTGGAAAGTGATATTTGGGAGCCCCTAGGGGCCCATGGTGTAAAAGGAAATATCCTCACATAATAACTAGAGAGAAGCTTTCTGAGAGATTGCTTTCTGATGTGTGACTTCATCACACAGAGTTCCTCCCTTCCCTTCTTGGAACAGTTTGCTAACACTGTTGTCGTGGATTCTGCAAAGGTATATTTGCGAGTCATTGAGGGCTATGGTGAAAAAGGAAATATCCTCACATAATAACTAATGAGAAGCTTTCTGATAAACTGCATTGTCATGTGTCAATGCAGCTCACAGAGTTACACGTTTCCCTCTAGTGATCAGTTTGTTAACACAGTTTTCTGGAAATCTGCAATTAGATACTTCATAGCACAATGAACCTTATGATGACAAAGGAAACATCCACAGATGAAAACTAGAAAGAAGCTTTCTTAGAAACTTCTTGGTGATGTGTGACTTCATCACACAGAGTTCCACCCTTCCCTTCTTGGAACACTTTGCTAACACTGTTGTCTTGGACTCTGCAAAGGTACATGTGGGAGCTCATTGAGGGCTATGGTGAAAAAGGAAATATCCTCAGATCAAACCTGGAAAAAGTCTTCTGAGACACTGCATTGCCATGAGTGAATGCAACTCACAGAGATACAGGTTTCTCTTCAGCAATCTGATTGCTAACTAAGTTTACTGGAAATCTGCAATGGGATACCTCTTAGCGCAAGGAAGCTTACGGTGACAAAGGAAATATCCTCAGATGAAAACTAGAAAGAAGCTTTCTTAGAAACTTCTTGGTGATGTGTGAATTCATCTCACAGAGTTACACTTATGTTTCGTGGAGCAGTCCATTAACACTCTCTTTGAGGAACCTGAGAAGGGCTTCCTTGGATCGCATTGAGGCCTACTCTGATAAAGAAATTTCATCCGTTCAAATCGTGAAAGAAGCTTTCTGAGAAACTTCTTTCTGATCTGTGAGTTCATCTCACAGACTTATAACGTAGACTTCAGGAAACAGGTTGCTAACACTCTTTTCGTGGAATCTGGAAAGTGATGTTTGGGAGCCCATCGAGGCCCATGGTGAAAAAGGAAATATCCTCACATAATAACTAGAGAGAAGCTTTCTGAGAGATTGCTTTCTGATGTGTGACTTCATCACAGAGAGTTCCACCCTTCCCTTCTTGGAACAGTTTGCTAACATTATTGTCGTGGATTCTGCAAACGTATATTTGGGAGCTCATTGAGGGCTATGGCGAAAAAGTAAATATCCTCAGATCAAACATGGAAAGAAGCTTTCTGAGAAACTGCATTGCCATGAGTGAATGCAACTCACAGAGTTACACGTTTCTCTTCAGTGATCAGTTTGCTAACTAAGTTTTCTGGAAATCTGCTATGGGATAGCTCTTAGCGAAATGAAGCTTACGGTGAAAAAGGAAATATCCTCAGATGAAAACCAGAAAGAAGCTTTTTAGAAACATCTTGGTGATGTGTGAATTCATCTCACATTGTTACACTTATGTTTCTTGGAGCAGTCCATTTCAACCGTCTTTCAGAAACCTGAGAAGGGCTTATTGGTATCGCATTGAGGTCAATGCTGCTGAAGGAAATTTCATCCATTCAAAACGTGAAAGAAGCTTTCTGAGAAACTTCGTTCTGATCTGTGAGTTCATCTCACAGACTTATAACTTAGACTTCAGAAGCAGTTTGCTAACACTCTCTTCGTGGAATCTGGAAAGTGTTATTGGGGAGCCCATGGGGGCCCATGGTGAAAAAGGAAATATTCTCACATAACTAGAGAGAAGCATTCTGAGAGATTGCATTCTGATGTGTGACTTCATCAAACAGAGTTCTACCCTTCCCTTCTTGCAACAGTTTGCTAACACTGTTGTGCTGGATTCTGCAAAGCTATATTTGGGAGCTCATTGAGGGCTATGGTGAAAAAGGAAATATCCTCAGATAAAAACTGGAAAGAAGCCTTCTGAGAAACTGCATTGCCATGAGAGAATGCAAGTCACAGAGTTACAAGTTTCTCTTCAGTGATCAGTTTGCTAACTAAGTTTTCTGGAAATACGCAAATAGATACTTCATAGCGCACTGAACTTTGCGGAGACAAAGGAAATATCCACAGATGAAAACTAGAAAGAAGCTTTCTTAGAAACGTCTTGGTGATGTGTGAATTGATCTCACAGAGTTACACTTATGTTTTGTGGTGCAGTCCATTCACACTGTCTTTGAGGAACCTGATAAGGGCTTCCTTGGATCGCATTGAGGCCTTCGCTGATAAAGGAAATTTCAACCGTACAAAACGTGAAAGAAGCTTTCTGAGAAACTTCTTTCTGATCTGTGAGTTCATCTCACAGACTTATAACTTAGTCTTCAGGAAGCAGGTTGCTAACACTCTTTTCGTGGAATCTGGAAAGTGATATTTGGGAGCCCATGGGGGCCCATGTTGAAAAAGGAAATATCCTCACATAATAACTAGAGAGAAGCTTTCTGAGAGATTGCTTTCTGATGTGTGACTTCATCACACAGAGTTTCACCCTTCCCTTCTTGGAACAGTTTGCTAACACTGTTGTCGAGGATTCTGCAAAGGTATACTTGGGAACTCATTGAGGGCTATGGTGTAAAATCAAATATCCTAACATAATAACTCAGAGAAGCTTTCTGAGAAACTGCATTGCCATTTGTGAATGCAAATCACAGAGTTACACGTTTCTCTTCAGTGATCAGTTTGTTAATACAGTTTTCTGGAAACCTGCAATTATATACTTCATATCGCAATGAACCTTATGGTGACAAAGGAAATATCCACATATGAAACTAGAAAGAAGCTTTCATAGAAACTTCTTGGTGACGTGTGAATTCATCTCACAGAGTTACACTTATGTTTCGTGGAGAAGTCCATTAACACTCTCTTTGAGGAACGTCAGAAAGGCTTACTTGGATCGCTTTGAGGCCTACACTGATAAAGGAAATTTCATCCGTTCAAAACGTGAAAGAAGCTTTCTGAGAAACTTCTTCCTCATATGTGTGTTCATCTAAAAGACTTATAACTTAGACTTCAGGAAGCAGTTTGCTAACACTCTTTTCGTGGAATCTGGAGAGTGATATTTGGGAGCCCATAGGGGCCCATGGTGAAAAAGGAAATCTCCTCACATAATAACTAGAGAGAAGCTTTCTGAGAGATTGCTTTCTGATGTGTGACTTCATCACACAGAGTTCCACCCTTCCCTTCTTGGAACAGTTTGCTAACACTGTTGTCGTGGATTCTGCAAAGGTACATTTGGGAGCTCATTGAGGGCAAGGGTGAAAAAGGAAATATCCTCAGATCAAAACTGGAAAGAAGCCTTCTGAGAAACTGCATTGCTATGAGTGAATGCTACTCACAGAGTTACACGTTACTCTTCAGTGATCAGTTTGCTAACTAAGTTTTCAGAAATCTGCAATTAGATTGTTCATAGCGCTATGAAGCTAACGGTGAAAAAGGAAATATCCTCAGATGAAAACTAGAAAGAAGCTTTCGTAGACACTTCTTGGTGATGTGTGAATTCATCTCACAGAGTTACACTTATGTTTCGTGGAGCAGTCCCTTAACACTCTCTTTGAGGAACCTGAGAAGGGCTTCCTTGGATCGCGTTGAGGCCTGCGATGATAAAGGAAACTTCATCCGTTCAAAACGTAAAAGAAGCTTTCTGAGAAACTTCTTTCTGATCTGTGAGTTCATCTCACAGACCTATAAATTAGACTTCAGGAAGCAGTTTGTTAACACCCTTTTCGTGGAATCAGGAATGTGATATTTGGGAGCCCATAGGTTCCCATGGTGAAAAAGGAAATATCCTCATATAATAACTAGAGAGAAGCTTTCTGAGAGATTGCTTTCAGATGTGTGACTTCATCACACAGAGTTCCACCCTTCCCTTCTTGGAACAGTTTGCTAACACTGTTGTCATGGATTCTAGAAGGAATATTTGGGAGCTCATTGAGGGCTATGGTGAAAAAGGAAATATCCTCACATAATAACTAAGGAGAAGCTTTCTGAGAAACTGCATTGCCATGTGTGAATGCAACTCACAGAGTTACACGTTTCACTTCAGTGATCAGTTTGTTAACACAGTTTACTGCAAATCTGCAAGTAGATACTTCATAGCGCAATGAAACTTAAGGGGACTAAGGATATATCCACAGCCGAAAACTAGAAAGAAGCTGTCTTAGAAACTTCTTGGTGATGTGTGAATTCATCTCACAGAGTTACACTTATGTTTCGTGGAGCAGTCCATTAACATCGTCTTTGAGGAACCTGAGAAGGGCTTCCTTGGATCGCATTGAGGCCCTCGCTGATAACGGAAATTTCATCCGTTCAAAACGTGAAGGAAGCCTTCCGAGAAACTTCTTTCTGATCTGTGAGTTCATCTCACAGACTTATAACTTAGACTTCGGGAGCAGTTTGCTAACCCTCTTTTCGTGGAATCTGGAAAGTGATATTTGGGAGCCCATAGGGGCCCATTGTGAAAAAGGAAATATCCTCACATAATAAGTAGAGAGAAGCTTTCTGAGAGGTTGCTTTCTGATGTGTGAATTCATCACACAGAGTTCCACACTTCCCTTCTTGGAACAGTTTGCTAACACTGTTATCGTGGATTCTGCAATGGTGTATTTTGGAGCTCATTGAGGGCTATGTTGAAAAAGGAAATATATTCAGATCAAAACTGGAAAGAAGCCTTCTGAGAAACTGCATTGCCATGAGTGAATGCAACTCACAGAGTTACACGTTTCTCTTCAGTGATCAGTTTGCTAACTAAGTATTCTGGAAATCTGCAATGGGATTCCTCTAGGAGCAGTGAAGCTTTCTGTGACAAAGGAAATATCCTCAGATGACAAATAGAAAGAAGCTCTCTTAGAAACTTCTTGGTGATATGTGAATTCACCACACCGAGTTACACTTATGTTTCGTGGAGCAGTCCATAAACACTGTCTTTGAGGAAACTGAGAAGGGCTTGTTTGCATCTCTTTGATGTCTAAGGTGATAAAGGAAATTTCATCCACTCAAAACGTGAAAGAATCTTTCTGAGAAACTTCTTTCTGATCTGTGAGTTCTTCTCACAGACTTACAACTTAGACTTCAGGAAGCAGTTTGCTAAAACTCTTTTCGTGGAATCTGGAAAGTGATATTTGGGAGCCCATAGGGGCCCATGTTGAAGAAGGAAATATCCTCACATAATAACTAGAGAGAAGCTTTCTGAGAGATTGCTTTCTGATGTGTGACTTCATCACACAGAGTTCCACGCTTCCCTTCCTCTAACAGTTTTGCTAACACTGTGTCGTGTATACTGCAAAGTTATATTTGGGGGCTCATTGAGGGCTATGGTGATAAAGGAAATATCCTCAGATCAAAACTGGAAAGAATCCTTCTGAAAACTGCATTGCCATGAGTGAATGCAAGTCACAGAGTTACAACTTTCTCTCAGTGATCAGTTTGCTAACTAAGTTTTCTGGAATCCGCAAATAGATACTCATAGCGCAATGAACCTTGCGGTGACAAAGGATATATCCACTGATGAAAACTAGAAAGAAGTTTCTTAGAAACTTCTTGGTTATGTGAGAATTCACCTCACATAGTTACACTTATGTTTCGTGGAGCAGTCCATTACACTGTCTTGAGGATCCTGAGAAGGGCTTCCTTGGTTCGCTTTGAGGCCTATACTGATAATGGAATTTTGATCCGTTCAAACCTGAAAGAAGCTTTCTGAGAAACTTCTTTCTGATCTGTGAGTTCATCTCACAGACTTATAACGTAGACTTCAGGAAGCAGTTTCCTAACACTCTTTTCGTGGTATCTGGAAAGTGATATTTGGGAGCCCATAGGGGCCCTTGGTGAAAAAGGAAATATGCTCACGTAATAACTAGAGAGAAGCGTTCTGAGATATTGCTTTCTGATTGTGTGACTTCATCACACAGAGTTTCACCCTTCCCTTGTTGGAACAGTTTGCTAACACTGTTGTCGTGGATTCTGCAAAGGTATATTTGGCAGCTCTTTGAGGGCTATGGTGAAAAAGGAAATATCCTCAGATCAAAACTGGAAAGAAGCCTTCTGAGAAGCTGCATTGCCATGAGTGAATGCATTTCACAGAGTTACACGTTTCTCTTCAGTGATCAGTTGGCTAACTAAGTGTTCTGAAAATCTGCAATGGAATATCTCTTAGCGCAATGAAGCTTACGGTAACAAAGGAAATATCCTCAGATGAAAACTAGAAAGAAGATTTCTTAGAAACTTCTTGGTGAAGTGTGAATTCATCTCACAGAGTTACGCTTATGTTTCATGGAGCAGTCCATTAACCCTGTCTTTGAGGGACCTGAGAAGGACTTCTTTGGATCGCATTGAGGTCTACGCTGATAAAGGAAATTTCATCCGTTTAAAACGTGAAAGAAGCTTTATGTGAAACTTCTTTCTGATCTGTGAGTTCATCTCACAGGCTTGTAACGTAGACTTAAGGAAGCAGTTTGCTAACACTCTTTTCGTGGAATCTGGAAAGTGATAATTGGGAGCCCATGGGGACCCGTGGTGAAAAAGGAAATCTCCTCACATAATAACTAGAGAGAAGCTTTCTGAGAGATTGCTTTCTGATGTGTGAATTCATGACACAGAGTTCCACCCTTCCCTTCTTGGAACAGTTTGCCAGCACTGTTGTCATGGATTCTGCAAAGGTATATTTGGGAGCTCATTGAGGGCTAGTTGGAAAAGGAAAATATCCTCAGATCAAAACCGGAAAGAAGCCTTCTGAGAAACATGCATTGCCATGAGTGAATGCAAGTCACAGAGTTACAAGTTTCTCTTCAGTGATCACTTTCTAACTAAGTTTTCTGGAAATCTGCAATTGGATACCTCTATAGCGCAATGAACCTTACGGTGACAAAGGAAATATCCACAGATGAAAACTAGAAATAAGCTTTCTTAGAAACTTCTGGGTGATGTGAGAATTCATCTCACAGGGTTACACTTTTGTTTCATGGAGCAGTTCATTAACCCTGTCTTTGAAGAACCTGAGAAGGGCTTCCTTGGATCGCTTTGAGGTCTACGCTGATAAGGACATATCATCCGTTCAAAATTTGAAAGAGTCTTTCTGAGAAACTTCTTCTGATCTGTGAGTTCATCTCACAGGCTTATAACGTGGACTTCAGGAAGCAGTTTGCTAACACTCTTTTCGTGGAATCTGTAAAGTGATATTTGGGAGCCCATGGGTCCCACGGTGAAAAAGGAAATATCCTCACATAATAACTAGAGAGAAGCTTTCTGAGAGATTGCTTTCTGATGTGTGACTTCATCACACAGAGTTCCACCCTTCCCTTCTTGGAACAGTTTGCTAGCACTGTTGTCGTGGATTCTGCAAAGGTATATTTGGGAGCTCATTGAGGGCTATGGTGAAAAAGGAAATATCCTCACATAATAACTAAAGAGAAGCTTTCTGAGAAACTGCATTGCCATGTGTGAATGCAACTCACAGAGTTACACGTTTCTCTTCAGTGATCAGTTTGTTAACACAGTTTTCTGGAAATCTGCAGTTAGATTCTTCATCGCGTAATGAACCTTACGGTGACAAAGGAAATATCCACAGATGAATACTAGAAAAAAGCTTTCTTAGAAACTTATTTGTGATGTGTGAATTCATCTCACAGGGTTACACTTATGTATCGTGGAGCAGTCCATTAACACTGTCTTTGAGGATCCTGAGAATGGCCTCCTTGGATCGCATTGAGGCCTACACTGATAAAGGAAATTTCATCCTTTCAAAACGTGAAAGAAGCTTTCTGAGAAACTTCTTTCTGATCTGTGAGTTCATCTCACAGACTTATAACTTAGACTTCAGGAAGCAGTTTCCTAACACTCTTTTCGTGGAATCTGGAAAGTGATATTTGGGAGCCGTTAGGGGCCCATGGTGAAAAAGGAATTATCCTCACATAATAACTAGAGAGAAGCTTTTCTGAGAGAGTGCTTTCTGATGTGTCACTTCATCACACAGAGTTCCACCCTTCCCTTCTTGGAACAGTTTGCTAACACTGTTGTCGTGGATTCTGCAAACGTATATTTGGGAGCTCATTGAGGGCTATGGAGAAAAAGTAAATATCCTCAGATCAAACCTGGAAAGAAGCTTTCTGAGAAACTGCATTGCCATTAGTGAATGCAACTCACAGAGTTACACGTTTCTCTTCAGTGATCAGTTTGCTAACTAAGTTTTCTGGAAAGCTGCTATGGGATACCTCTTAGCGCAATGAAGCTTACGGGGACAAGGGAAATATCCCCTGATGAAAACCAGAAAGAAGCTTTTTAGAAACATCTTGGTGATGTGTGAATTCATCTCACATTGCTACACTTATGTTTCGTGGAGCAGTCCATTTCAACTGTCTTTCAGAAACCTGAGAAAGGCTTATTTGTATCGCATTGAAGTCTACGCTGATAAAGGAAATTTCATCCGTTCCAAACGTGAAAGAAGCTTTCTGAGAAACTTCGTTCTGATCTGTGAGTTTATCTCACAGACTTATAACTTAGACTTCAGAAGCAGTTTGCTAACACTCTCTTCGTGGAATCTAGAAAGTGATATTTGGGAGCCAATGGGGGCCCATGGTGAAAAAGGAAACATTCTCACATAATAACTAGAGAGAAGCATTCTGAGAGATTGCTTTCGAAGTGTGACTTCATCACACAGAGTTCCACCCTTCCCTTCTTGCAACAGTTTGCTAACACTGTTGTCGTGGATTCTGCAAAGGTATATTTGGGAGCTCTTTGAGGGCTATGGTGAAAAAGAAAATATCCTCACATAATAACTAAAGAGAAGCTTTCTGAGAAACTGCATTGCGATGTGTGAATGCAACTCACAGAGTTACACGTATCTCTTCAGTGATTAGTTCTTTACCACAGTTTACTGCAAATCTGCAATTAGATACTTCATAGAGGAATGAAACTTATGGGGACTAAGGAAATATCCAGAGATGAAAACTAGAAAGAAGCTTTCTTAGAAACTTCATGGTGACGTGTGAATTCATCTCACAGAGTTACACTTATGTTTCGTGGAGCAGTCCATTAACACTGTCTTTGAGGAACCTGAGAAGGGCTTCCTTGGATCGCCTTGAGGCCTATGCTGATAAAGGAAACTTCATCCGTTCAAAACGTGAAAGAAGCTTTCTGAGAAACTTCTTTCTGATCTGTGAGTTCATCTCACAGACTTATAAGTTAGACTTCAGGAAGCAATTTCCTAACACTCTTTTCATGGAATCTGGAAAGTGAAACTTTGGAGCCCTTAGGGGCCCATGGTGAAAAAGGAAATATCCTCACATAATATCTAGAGAGAAGCTTTCTGAGAGATTGCTTTCTGATGTGTGACTTCATCACACAGAGTTCCACCCTTCCATTCTTGGAACAGTTTACTAACACTGTTGTCGTGGATTCTACAAAGGTATATTTGGGAGCTCATTGAGGGCTGTTGCGAAAAAGTAAATATCCTCAGATCAAACCTGGAAAGAAGCCTTCTGAAATACTGCATTGCCATGAGTGAATGCAGCTCACAGAGTTACACGTTTGTCTTCAGTGATCAGTTTGCTAACTACTTTTTCTGGAAATCTGCAGTTAGATCCTTCATAGCACAATGAACCTTACGGTGACAAAGGAAATATCCACAGATGAAAACTAGAAAGAACCTTTCTTAGAAACTTCTTGGTGATGTGTGAATTCATCTCACAGAATTCCACTTATGTTTCGTGGAGCAGTCTATTAACACTGTCTTTGAGGAACCTGAGAAGGGCTTCCTTGGATCGCTTTGAGGCCTACGCTGATCAAGGATATTTCATCAGTTCAAAACGTGAAAGAAGCTTTCTGAGACACTTCTTTCTGATCTGTGAGTTCATCTCACAGACCTATAACTTAGACTTCAGGAAGCAGTTTGCTAACGCTTTTATTGTGGAATCTGGAAATTGATATTTGGGAGCCCTTAGGGGCCCATGGTGAAAAAGGAAATATCCTCACATAATAACTAGAGAGAAGCTTTTTGAGAGATTGCTTTCTGATGTGTCACTTCATCACACAGAGTTCCACCCTTCCCTTCCTGGAAGAGTTTGCTAACACTGTTGTCGTGGATTCTGCAAAGGTATATTTGGGAGATCATTGAGGGCTATGGCGAAAAGGAAATATCTTCAGATAAAAACTGGAAAGAAGCGTTCTGGGAAAATGCACTTAGATGTATAAATGCAACTCACAGAGTTACACGTTTCTGTTCAGTGATCAGTTTGCTAACACAGTTTTCTTGAAATCTGCAATGGGATACTTTTTAGCGCAATTAAGCTTTCGGTGACAAAGGAAATATACTCAGATGAAAACTAGAAAGAACCTTTCTTAGAAACTTCTTGGTGATGTCTGAATTCATCTCACCGATTTGCACTTATGATTCCTGTAACAGTCCATTAACACTGTCTTTGGGAACTTGAGAATTGCTACTTTCCATCCTCCTCACATAATAACTAGAGAGAAGCTTTCTGAGAGATTGCTTTCTGATGTGTGACTTCATCACAAGAGTTCCACCCTTCCCTTCTTGGAACAGTTTGCTAACACTGTTGTCGTGGATTCTGCAAAGTGTAATTTGGGAGCTCATTGAGGGCAGGTGAAAAGGAAATACCTCAGATCAAACAGGAAAAAGCCTTCTGAGAAACTGCATTGCATGGTGAATGCACTCACAGAGTTACACGTTTCTCTCAGTGATCATTTGCTAACAAGTTTTCTGGAAATCGGCAATAGATACTTCTAGCGCATGAAGCTTACGTGACAAAGGAAATATCCTCAGATGAAAACAGAAAGAAGCTTTCTTAAACTCTTGTGATGTGTGAATTCATCTCACAGAGTTACACTTAGTAGCGTGAGCAGTCCATTAACACTTCTTTGAGGAACCTGAGAAGGGCTTCCTTGGATCGCATTGAGGCCTACGTGATAAAGGAAATTCATCCGTTCAAAACGTGAAAGAAGCTTTCTGAGAAACTTCTTCTGATCTGTGAGTTCATCTCACAGACTATAAATTAGACTTCAGGAAGCATTTTGCTAACACTTTTTCGGGAATCTGGAAGTGATATTTGGGAGCCCAAGGGGCCCATGGTGAAAAAGGAAAACCTCACATAATAACTAGAGAGAAGCTTTCTGAGAGATTGCTTTCGATTGTGACTTCATCACACAGAGTTCCACACTTCCCTTCTTGGAACAGTTTGCTAACACGTTGCGTGGATCTAAAGGATATTGGGAGCTCATAGGCTATGGGTGAAAAGGAAATATCCTCAATAAAACTAAGGAGAAGCTTCTGAAAACTGCATTGCCATGGTGAATGAACTCACAGAGTTCACGTTTCTCTTCAGTGATCAGTTGTTAACACAGTTTTCTGGAAATCTGCAAGGAATACTCATAGCCGAATGAACTAGGTGACAAAGGAAATATCCACAGAAGAAACATAAAGAAGTTTCTTAGAACTTTTGATGTGTGAATTCATCTCACAGAGTTACACTTATGTTCGTGAGCAGTCCATTAACACGTCTTTGAGGAACTAAGAAGGGCTTCCTTGTCGCATTGAGGCCTCGCTGATAAGGAATTTCACCGTTCAAAACGTGAAAGAAGCTTCTGAGAAACTCTTCTGATCTGTGAGTTCATCTCACAGCTTATACTTAGACTTCAGGAAGCAGTTTGCTAACACTCTTTTCTGTCTAACTGAAAGTGATATTGGGAGCCCTAGGGCCCATGGGTAAAAGGAAATATCCTCACATATAACTAGAGAGAAGCTTTCTGAGAGATTGCTTTCTGATGTGACTTCATCACACAGAGTTCCCCTTCCCTTCTTGGAACATTTGCTAACACTGTTGTCGTGGATTCTGCAAAGGTATATTGGGAGCTCTTGAGGGCTATGGTGAAAAAGAAATATCCTCACATAAACTAAGAGAAGCCTTCTGAGAAACTGCATCAGAGTGAAGAAATCACGAGAGTACACGTTTCTCTTCAGTGATCAGTTTGCTAACTAAGTTTCTGGAATCTGCATTAGATACTTCATAGCGCAATGAACCTTACGGGGACAAAGGAAATATCCACAGATGAAAACTAGAAAGAAGCTTTCTTAGAAATTTCTTGGGTGATGTGTGAATTCATCTCACAGGGTTAAACTTATGTTTTCGTGGAGCAGTCCATTAACACTTTTTGAGAACCTGAGAAGGGCTTCCTGATCGCATGAGCCTACGCTGATAGGAAATTCCATCGTCAAAACGTGAAAGAAGCTTCTGAGAAACTTCTTTCTGATCTGTGAGTTCATCTCACAGACTTATAACTTAGACTCAGGAAGCAGTTTGCTAACCTCTTTTCGTGGAACTGGAAAGTGATATTGGGAGCCCATAGGGGCCCATGGTGAAAAAGGAAATATCCTCACATAATAACTAGAGAGAAGCTCTGAGAGATTGCTTCTGATGTGTGACTTCATCACAGAGTTTCCACCCTCCCTTCTTGAACATTTGCAACACTGTGTCGTGGATTCTGCAAAGGTATATTTGGGAGCTCATTGAGGGCTATGGTGAAAAGGAAATATCCTCACATATAACTGAAGAGAAGCTTCTGAAAACTGCATTGCATGTGTCGAATGCAACTCACAGAGTACACGTTCCTCTAGTGATCAGGTTGGTAACAAAGTTTTCTGGAAATCTGCAATTAGATCTCATAGGCAGCAATGAACCTTATGTGACAAAGAAAATCCACAGATGAAAACTAGAAAGAAGCTTCTTAGAAACTCTTGTGATGTGTGAACTTCATCACACAGAGTTCCACCCTTCCCTTCTGGAACAGTTTGCTAACACTGTTGTCTTGGATCTGAAAGGTATATTGGGACTCATTGAGGGCTATGGTGAAAAAGAAAATTCCTCAATCAAACTGGAAAGAAGCTTCTGAGAACTGCATTGCATGAGTGATGCACTCACAGAGTTACAGTTTCTCTTCAGAATTGATTGCTAACTAAGTTTCTGGAAATCTGCAATGGATACCTCTTAGCGCAATGGAAGCTTACGGTGACAAAGGAATATCCTCAGATGAACTAGAAAGAAGCTTTCTTAGAAACTTCTTGGTGATGTGTGAATTCATCTCACAGAGTACACTTATGTTTCGTGGAGCAGTCCATAACATCTCTTTTTGAGGAACCTGAGAAGGGCTTCCTTGGATCGCAGGGAGCCTAGCTGATAAAGAAATTTCATCCGTTCAAACGTGAAAGAAGCTTTCTGAGAAACTCTTTCTGATCTGTGAGTTCATCTCACAGACTTAAACTAGACTTCAGGAACAGTTTGCTAACACCTTTCGTGGAATCTGAAAGTGATATTGGGAGCCTGAGGCCATGGTGAAAAAGGAAATATCCTCACATAATAACTAGAAGAGAAGCTTTCTGAGAGATTGCTTTCTGAGTGTGATTCATCACAAGAGTTCCACCCTTCCCTTCTTGAACAGTTGCTAACATTTTGTCGTGGATTCTGCAAAGTATATTGGGAGCTCATTGAGGGCTATGTGAAAAGAAATATCCTCAGATAAAACTGGAAGAAGCTTTCTGAGAAACTGCATTGCCATGAGTGAAGCAACTCACAGATTACACGTTTCCTCAGTGATCAGTTTGCTAACTAAGTTTTCTGGAAATCTGCATGATCTCTTAGCGAATGAACTAGGTGAAAAGGAAATATCCTCAGATGAAAACTAGAAAGAAGCTTTTTAGAAACTTGGTGATGTGTGAATTCATCTCACAGTTCCCTTAGTTTGTTCTGGAGCAGTCCATTCAACGTCTTTGAGGAAACCGAGAAGGGCTTTTGGATCGCATGAGGTCAGCTGCTGAAGGAAATTTCATCCTTCAAAACGTGAAAGAAGCTTTCTGAGAAACTCTTCTGATCTGTGAGTTCATCTCACAGACTTATAATTAGACTTCAGGAAGCAGTTTGCTAACACTCTCTGGAATCTGGAAAGTGTATTTTGGAGCCCATGGGGCCCATGGTGAAAAAGGAAATATCTCTCACATAACTAGAGAGAAGCTTCTGAGAGATTGCTTCTGAGTGTGACTCATCAACAGAGTTCACCCTTCCCTTCTTGAACAGTTTGCTAACACTGTTGTGTGGATTCGCAAAGTATATTTGGGACTCATTGAGGGCTATGGTGAAAAGGAAAATCCTCAATAAAAACAAAGAAGCCTTCTGAGAAACGCATTGCCATGGGAATGCAATCACAGAGTTACAAGTTTCTCTTCAGTGATCAGTTTGTAACAAGTTTCTGGAATCTCAATAGATACTTCATAGCGCAATGAACTTGGCGGGACAAAGGAAATACCACAGATGAAAACTAGAAAGAAGCTTTCTTAGAAACTCTTGGTGATGTGTGAATTATCTCACAGAGTACCTTATGTTTGTGTGCAGTCCATTACACTGCTTTGAGGAACCTGAGAAGGGCTTTCTGGATCGCATTGAGGCCTCGCTGATAAAGGAAATTTCACCGTTACAAACTGAAAGAAGCTTTCTGAGAAACTCTTTCTGATCTGTGAGTTCATCTCACAGACTTATAACTTAGACTTCAGGAAGCAGTTTGCTAACACTCTTTCGTGGAATCTGGAAAGTGATATTTGGGAGCCCATGGGGCCCATGGTGAAAAAGGAAATATCCTCACATAAAACTAGAGAGAAGCTTCTGAGAGATTGCTTTCTGATGTGTGACTTCATCACACAGAGTTCACCCTTCCTTCTTGGAACAGTTTGCAACACTTTTGTCGGGATTCTGCAAGGTATATTGGGACTCATTGAGGGCTATGGTGAAAAAAAATATCCTACATAATAACTGAGAGAAGCTTTCTGAGAAACTGCATTGCCATGTGAATGCAATACAGAGTTACACGTTTCTTTCAGTGATCAGTTTGTTAACACAGTTTTCTGGAAACCTGCAATTAATACTCATACGGCAATGAACTTAGGTGACAAAGGAAATATCCACAATGAAAACTAGAAAGAAGCTTCTTAGAAACTTTGGTGAGTGTGAATTCATCTCACAGAGTTACACTTATGTTTCGTGGAGAGTCCATTAACACTGTCTTTGAGGAACCGAGAAGGCTTCTTGGATCGCTTTGAGGCCTACACGGATAAGGAAATTTCATCCGTTCAAAACGTGAAAGAAGCTTTCTGAAAACTTCTTCTATTGTGGTTTCATCTAAAGACTATAACTTAGACTTCAGGAAGCAGTTTGCTAAACTCTTTTCGTGGAATCTGGAAAGTGATATTGGGAGCCCATAGGGGCCCATGGTGAAAAGAGAATATCCTCACATAATAACTAGAGAGAAGCTTTCTGAGAGATTGCTTTCTGATGTGTGACTTCATCACACAGAGTTCCACCCTTCCTTCTTGGAACAGTTTGCTAACACGTTGTCGTGGATTCTGCAAGGTAATTTGGGAGCTCATTGAGGGCTAGGTGAAAAAGGAAATATCCTCACATAAACTGAAAGAAGCTTCTGAGAAACTGCATTGCCTGATGAATGCACCACAGAGTTACACGTTCTTTCAGGATCAGTTTGTAACACAGTTTTTCGAAATCTGCAATTAGATTTCATAGCGCATAGAACTTACGGTGAAAAAGGAAATATCCCAGATGAAAACTAGAAAGAAGCTTTCTTAGAACTTCTTGGTGATGTGTGAATCATCTCACAAGTTACACTTATGTTTCGTGGAGCAGTCCATTAACACTTCTTTGAGGAACCTGAGAAGGGCTTCCTTGGATCGCTTGAGGCCTAGCGATGATAAAGGAAATTCATCCGTTCAAAACGTGAAGAAGAACTTTCGAGAAACTTCTTCTGATCTGTGAGTTCATCTCACAGACTATAATTAGACTTCAGGAAGCAGTTGCTAACACTCTTTTCGTGGAATCGGAAGTGATATTTGGGAGCCCATAGGCCCATGGTGAAAAGGAAATATCCTCAATATAACTAGAGAGAAGCTTTCTGAGAGATGCTTTCGATGTGTGACTTCATACACAGAGTTCCACCTTCCCTTCTTGGAACAGTTGCTAACACTGTTGTCTGGATTCTGAAGGTATTGGGGAGCTCATTGAGGGCTATGGTGAAAAAGGAAATATCCTCACATAAACTAAGAGAAGCTTCTGAGAAACTGCATTGCCATGGTGAATGCAACTCACAGAGTTACAACGTTCCTTCAGTGATCAGTTTGTAACACAGTTTCGGAAATCTGCAATGATACTTCATAGCGCAATGAAACTAGTGGACAAGGAATATCCACAGGAAAACTAGAAAGAAGCTTTCTTAAAACTTCTGGTGATGGTGAATTCATCACAGAGTTACACTTATGTTTCGTGGAGCAGTCCATTAACACTGTCTTGAGGAACCTGAGAAGGGCTTCCTTGGATCGCATTGAGGCCTCGCTGAATAAGGAAATTTCATCCGTTCAAAACGTGAAAGAAGCTTCTGAGAAACTTCTTTCGATCGTGAGTTATCTCACAGACTATAACTTAGACTTCAGGAGAGCAGTTGCTAACCTCTTTTCGGGAATCGGGAAATTGATATTTGGGAGCCATAGGGCCCATTGTGAAAAGGAAATCCTCACAATTAAGAGAGAAGCTTCTGAGAGTTGCTTTCTGATGTGTGATTCATCACACAGAGTTCCACCTTCCCTTCTGGAACAGTTTGCTAACCTGTTGTCGTGGATTCTGCAAGGTATTTGGAGCTCATTGAGGGCTATGTGAAAAAGGAAATATCTCAGATCAAAACTGGAAAGAAGCCTTCTGGAGAAACTGCATTGCCATGAGTGAATGCAACTCACAGAGTTACACGTTTCTCTTCAGTGATCAGTTTGCTAACTAAGTTTCTGGAAATCTGCAAGGGATCCTCTAGGCACATGAAGCTTACGTGACAAAGGAAATATCCTAAGAAAACTAGAAAAAAGCTTTCTTAGAAACTTCTTGGTGATGTGTGAATTCATCTCACAGAGTACACTTATGTTTCGGGAGCATTCCAAACACTGTCTTGAGGAACCTGAGAAGGGCTTTGGATCGCTTGAGGTCTAGTGATAAAGAAATTTCATCCTTCAAAACGTGAAAGAACTTTTGAGAACTTCTTCTGATCTGTGAGTTCTTCACAGACTTAAACTTAGACTTCAGGAAGCAGTTTGCTAACACTCTTTTCGTGGAATCTGGAAAGTGATATTTGGAGCCCATAGGGCCCATGTGAAAAAGGAAATATCCTCACAAAATAACTAGAGAGAAGCTTCTGAGAGATTGCTTCTGATGTGTGACTCATCACACAGAGTTCCACCTTCCTTCTTGGAACAGTTTGCTAACACTGTTGTCGTGTTCTGCAAAGTATATTTGGGGAGCTCATTGAGGGCTATGGTGAAAAGGAAATATCCTCAGATAAACTGGAAAGAACCTTCTGAAAACTGCATTGCCATGAGTGAATGCAACTCACAGAGTTACACGTTTCTCTTCAGTGATCAGTTTGCTAACTAAGTTTTCTGGAAATCTCAATTATACTCTAGCGCAATGAACTTCGGTGACAAAGGAATATCCACGATGAAAACTAGAAAAAGTTTTCTTAGAAACTTCTTGGGTATGTGGAATTCATCTCACAAGTTAACTTATGTTCTGGAGCAGTCCATTAACACTGTCTTTGAGGAACCTGAGAAGGGCTTCCTTGGTCGCTTGAGGCCTACTGATAAGGAAATTTATCCGTTCAAAAGCGGAAAGAAGCTTTCTGAGAAACTCTTTCTGATCTGTGAGTTCATCTCACAGACTTATAACTAGACTCAGGAAGCAGTTTCTAACACTCTTTTCGTGGAATCTGGAAAGTGATATTTGGAGCCCATAGGGGCCCATTGGTGAAAAAGGAAATCTCACTAATAACTAGAGAGAAGCTTCTGAGAATTGCTTTCTGATGTGTGACTTCATCACACAGAGTTCACCTTCCCTTCTTGGAACAGTTTGCTAACACTGTTGTCGTGGATTCTGCAAAGGTATATTTGGAGCTCTTTGAGGGTATGGTGAAAAAGGAAATATCCTCAGATCAAACTGGAAGAAGCCTTCTGAGAACTGCATTGCCATGAGTGAATGCATCACAGAGTTAACGTTTTCTTCAGTGATCAGTTGCTAACTAAGTTTTCTGGAAATCTGCAATGGATACCTCTATAGCGATGCTTACGGTGACAAGGAAATATCCCAGATGAAAACTAGAAAGAATTCTTAGAAACTTCTTGGTGAGTGTGAATTCATCTCACAGAGTTACCTTATGTTTCTGGAGCAGTCCATTAACACTGTTTTGAGGAACCGAGAAGGGCTTCTTGGATCGCATTGAGGCTACGCTGATAAGGAAATTCATCCGTTCAAACGTGAAAGAAGCTTCTGAGAAACTTCTTTGATCTGTGAGTTCATCTCACAGCTTTAACTAGACTTCAGGAAGCAGTTTGCTAACACTCTTTTCGTGGAACTGGAAAGTGATATTGGGAGCCCATAGGGCCCGTGGAAAAAGGAAATTCCTCACATAATAACTAGAGAGAAGCTTTCTGAGAGATGCTTTCTGATGTGTGAATTCAACACGAGTTTCCACCCTTCCCTTCTTGGAACAGTTTGCACACTGTTGTCGTGGATTCTGCAAAGGTATATTTGGGAGCTCTTGAGGCTGTTGGAAAAGGAAATATCCTCAGATCAAAACGGAAAGAAGCCTTCTGAGAAACTGCATTGCCATGAGTGAATGCAATCAAAGAGTTACAGTTTCTCTTCAGTGATCAGTTTGCTAACAAGTTTTCTGGAAATCTGCAATGGGATACTCTTAGCGCAATGAAGCTTAGGTGACAAAGGAAATATCCACAGATGAAAACTAGAAAAAGCTTTCTTAGAAACTTCTTGGTGATGTGGAATTCATCTCACAGTTACACTTATGTTTCTGGAGCAGTCATTAACCTGTCTTTGAGGAACCTGAGAAGGGCTTCCTTGGATCGCTTTGAGGCTACGCTGATAAGGAATTCATCCGTTCAAAATGAAAAAGCTTTCTGAGAAACTTCTTTCTGATCTGTGAGTTCATCTCACAGACTTATAACTAGACTTCAGGAAGCAGTTTGCTAACACTCTTTTCGTGGAATCTGAAAGTGATATTTGGAGCCCATGGGCCCATGTGAAAAAGGAAATATCCTCACATAATAACTAGAGAGAAGCTTCTGAGAGATTGCTTTCTGATGTGGTGACTTCATCACACAGAGTTCCACCCTTCCCTTCTTGGAACAGTTTGCACACTGTTTGCGTGGATTCTGCAAAGTATATTGGGAGCTCATGAGGGCTATGGTGAAAAAGGAATATCCTCACATAAAACTAAGAGAAGCCTTTCTGAGAAACTGCATTGCCAGGTGTGAATGCAACTCACAGAGTTACACGTTTCTCTTCAGTGATCAGTTGTTAACACAGTTTTTGAAATCTGCAATGTAGATCTTCACGCAATGAACTTACGGTGACAAAGGAAATATCCAAATAGAAACTAGAAAGAAAGCTTTTTAGAAACTTCTTGTGATGTGTGAATTCATCCACAGATTACACTATGTTTCGTGAGCAGTCCTATACACTGTCTTTGAGGAACCTGAGAAGGCTTCTTGGATCGCTTGAGGCCTACGCTGATAAAGGAAATTTCATCCATCAAAACGTGAAAGAAGCTTCTGAGAAACTCTTTCTGATCTGTGAGTTCATCTCACAGACTTAACTTAGACTTCAGGAAGCAGTTTGCTAACACTCTTTGTGAATCGGAAAGTGTATTTGGGACCCATAGGGCCCATGGTGAAAAAGGAATACCTAAATAATACTAGAGAAGAGCTTCTGAGAGATTGCTTTTCTGATGTGTGACTTCATCACAGTTCCACCCTTCCCTTCTTGGAACAGTTTGCTAACACTGTTGTCGTGGATTCTGCAAAGGTATATTTGGGATCTTGGGGCTATGGTGAAAAAGGAAATATCTCACTAATAACTAAAGAGAAGCTTTGAGAAACTGCATTGCCGTTGTGAATGCAACTCACAGAGTTACACGTTTCTCTTCAGTGATCAGTTTGTAACACAGTTTTCTGAAATCTGCAATAGATACTTATAGCGCAATGAACTTACGGGACAAAGGAAATATCCAGATGAAAACTAGAAAGAAGCTTTTCTTAGAAACTTTTGGTGATGTGTGAATTCATCTCACAGAGTTACACTTATGTTCGTGGAGCAGTCCATTAACACTGTCTTTGAGGAACTGAGAGGCTTCCTTGGATCGCATTGAGGCCTACCTGATAAAGGAAATTTCACCTTCAAAACGTGAAAGAAGCTTTCTGAGAAACTTCTTTCTGATCTGTGAGTTCATCTCACAGACTTATAACTTAGACTTCAGGAAGCAGTTTCTAACACTCTTTTCGTGGAATCTGGAAAGTGATATTTGGGAGCCTAGGGGCCCAGGGTGAAAAAGGAAATCTCCCACATAATAACTAGAGAGAAGCTTTCTGAGGATCAGTTGTTAACACAGTTTTCTGGAAATCTGCAATTAGATACTCATAGCGCAATGAAGCTTACGGTGACAAAGGAATATCCACAGATGAAAACTAGATAGAAGCTTTCTTAGAAACTTCTTGGTGATGTGTGAATTCATCTCACATAGTTACACTTATGTTTCGTGGAGCAGTCCATTAACACTGTCTTTGAGGAACCCGAGAAGGGCTTCCTTGGATCGCATTGAGGCCTACGCTGAGAAAGGAAATTTCATCCCTTCAAACGTGAAAGAAGCTTTCTGAGACACTTCCGTCTGATCTGTGAGTTCATCTCACAGACTTATAACTTAGACTTCAGGAAGCAGGTTGCTAACACTCTTTTCGAGGAATCTGGAAATTCATATTTGGAAGCCCATAGAGGCCCATGGTGAAAAGGGAAATATCCTCACAGAATAACTAGAGAGAAGCTTTCTGAGAGATTGCTTTCTGATGTGTGACTTCATCACACAGAGTTCCACCCTTCCCTTCTTGGAACAGATTGCTACCACTGTTGTCATGGATTCTGCAAAGGTATATTTGGGAGCTCATTGAGGGCTATGGTGAAAAAGGAAATATCCTCAGATCAAAACTGGAAAGAAGCCTTCTGAGAAACTGCATTGCCATGAGTGAATGCAACTCACAGAGTTACACGTTTCTCTTGAGGGATCAGTATTCTAACTAAGTTTTCTGGAAATCTGCAATGAGATACCTCTTAGCGCAACAAAGCTTACGGTGACAAAGGAAATATCCTCAGATGAAAACTAGAAGGAAGCTTTCTTAGAAACGTATTGGTGATGTGTGAATTCATCTCACAGAGTTACACTTATGCTTCTTGGAGCAGTCCATTAACACTATCTTTGAGGAACCTGAGAAGGGCTTCCTTGGATCGCATTGAGGTCCTCGCTGATAAAGGAAATTTCATCCGTTCAGAACGTGAAAGAAGCTTTCTGAGAAACTTCTTTCTGATCTGTGATTTCATCTCACAGACCTATTACTTAGACTTCAGGAAGCAGTTTGCTAACACTCTTTTCGTGGAATCTGGAAAGTGATATTTGGGAGCCCATAGGGCCCCATGGTGAAAAAGGAAATCTCCTCACATAATAACTACAGAGAACCTTTCTGAGATATTGCTTTCTGATGTGTGATTTCATCACACAGAGTTCCACCCTTCCCTTCTTGGAACATTTTGCTAACACTGTTGTTCTGGATTCTGCCAAGGTATATATGGGAGCTCATTGAGGGCTACCTTGATAAAGGAAATATCCTCAGATGAAAACTGGAAAGAAGCCTTCTGAGAAACTGCATTGCCATGAATGAATGCAACTCACAGAGTTACACGTTTCTGTTTAGTGATCAGTTTGCTAACTAAGTTTTCTGGAAATCTGCAATGGGATACCTCTTAGCGCAATGAAGCTTACGGTGATAAAGGAAATATCCTTAGAAGAAAACTAGAAAGAAACTTTCTTAGAAACTT
Organism: Rhinopithecus roxellana; assembly: GCF_007565055.1. Taxonomy (NCBI): domain Eukaryota; kingdom Metazoa; phylum Chordata; class Mammalia; order Primates; family Cercopithecidae; genus Rhinopithecus; species Rhinopithecus roxellana. Next base: position 46,025,951 of record NC_044565.1, on the reverse strand, counting down.
CTTGGTGATGTGTGAATTCATCTCACAGAATTGCACTTATGTTTCGTGGAGCAGTTCACTAACACTGTCTTTGAGGAACCTGAGAAAGTCTTCCTTGGATCGCTTTGAGGCCTACGCTGATAAAGGAAATTTCATCCATTCAAAACGCGAAAAAAGCTTTCTGAGAAACCTCTTTCTGATCTGTGAGTTCATCTCACAGACTTATAACTTAGACTTCAGGAAGCACTTTGCTAACACTCTTTTCGTGGAATCTGGAAAGTGATATTTGGGAGCCCAAAGGGGCCCATTGTGAAAAAGGAAATGTCCTCACATAATAACTAGAGAGAAGCTTTCTGAGAGATTGCTTTCTGATGTGTGACTGCATCACACGGAGTTTCACCCTTCCCTTCTTGGAACAGATTGCAATCACTGTTGTCGTGGATTCTGCAACGGTATATTTGGGAGCTCATTGAGGGCTATGGTGAAAAAGGAAATATCCTCAGATCAAAACTGGAAAGAAGCCTTCTGAGAAACTGCATTGCCATGAGTGAATGCAACTCACAGAGTTAGACGTTTCTCTTCAGTGATCAGTTTGCTAACTAAGTTTTCTGGAAATCTACAATGGGATACCTCTTAGCGCAATGAAGCTTACGGTGACAAAGGAAATATCCACAGATGAAAACTAGAAAGAAGCTTTCTTAGAAACTTCTTGGTGATGTGTGAATTCATCTCACAAAGTTACACTTATGTTTCATGGAGCAGTCCATTAACACTGTCGTTGAGGAACCTGAGAAGGGCTTCCTTGGATCGCATTGAGGCCTACGCTGATGAAGGAAATTTCATTCGTTCATAATGGGAAAGAAGCTTTCTGAGAAACTTCTTACTGATCTGTGAGTTCATCTCACAGACTTATAACTTAGACTTCAGGAAGCACTTTGCTAACACTCTTTTCGTGGAATCTGGAAAGTGATATTTGGGAGCCCAAAGGGGCCCATTGTGAAAAAGGAAATGTCCTCACATAATAACTAGAGAGAAGCTTTCTGAGAGATTGCTTTCTGATGTGTGACTTCATCACACAGAGTTCCACCCTTCCCTTCTTGCAAAAGTTTGCAGTCACTTTTGTCGTGGATTCTGCAAATGTATATTTGGGAGCTCTTTGAGGGCTATGGTGATAAAGGAAATATCCTCAGATCAAAACTGGGAAGAAGCCTTCTGAGAAACTGCATTGCCATGAGTGAATGCAACTCAGAGAGTTAGACGTTTCTCTTCAGTGATCAGTTTGCTAACTAAGTTTTCTGGAAATCTACAATGGGATAACTCTTAGCGCAATGAAACTGACGGTGACAAAGGAAATATCCACAGATGAAAACTAGAAAGAAGCTTTCTTAGAAACTTTTGGTGATGTGTGAATTCATCTCACAATGTTACACTTATGTTTCATGGAGCAGTCCATTAACACTGTCTTTGAGGAACCTGAGAAGGGCTTCTTTGGATCGCATTGAGGCCTACGCTGATAGAGGAAATTTCATCCATTTACAACGTGAAAGAAGCTTTCTGAGAAAGTTCTTACTGATCTGTGAGTTCATCTCACAGACTTATAACTTAGACTTCAGGAAGCAGTTTGCTAACACTCTTTTCATGGAATCTGGAAAGTGATATTTGGGAGCCCATAGGGGCCCATGGTGAAAAAGGAAATATCCTCACATAATAACTAGAGAGAAGCTTTCTGAGAGATTGCTTTCTGATGTGTGAATTCATCACACAGAGTTCCACCCTTCCCTTCTTGGATCAGTTTGCTAACACTGTTGTCGTGGATTCTGCAAAGGTATATTTGGGAGATCTTTGAGGGCTATGGTGAAAAAGGAAATATCCTCACATAATAACTAAAGAGAAGCTTTCCGAGAAACTACATTGCCATGTGTGAGTGCAACTCACAGATTTACAGGTTTCTCTTCAGTTATCAGTTTGTTAACACCGTTTTCTGGAAATCTGCATGTAGATACTTCATAGCGCAATGAACCTTACGGTGACAAAGGAAATATCTACAGATGAAAACTAGAAAGAAGCTTTATAGAAAATTCTTGGTGATGTGTGAATTCATCTCACAGAGTTACACTTATGTTTCGTGGAGCAGTCCATTAACACTGTCTTTGGGGAACCTGAGAAGGTCTTCCTTGGATCGCTTTGAGGCCTACGCTGATAAAGGAAATTTCATCCATTCAAAACGCGAAAAAAGCTTTCTGAGAAACCTCTTTCTGATCTGTGAGTTCATCTCACAGACTTATAACTTAGACTTCAGGAAGCAGTTTGCTAACACTCTTTTCTTGGAATCTGGAAAGTGATATGTGGGAGCCCATAGGGGCCCATGGTGAAAAAGGAAATATCCTCACATAATAACTGGAGAGAAGCTTTCTGAGAGATTGCTTTTTAATGTGTGACTTCATCACAGAGAGTTCCACCCTTCCCTTCTTGGAACAGGTTGCTAACACTGTTGTCGTGGATTCTGCAAAAGTATAATTGGAAACTCATTGAGGGCTAGGGTGAAAAAGGAAATATTCTCAGATCAAAACTGGAAGGAAGCCTTCTGAGAAACTCCATTGCCATGAGTGAATGCAACTCACAGAGTTACACATTTGTCGTCAGTGTTCAGTTTGCTATCTAGTTTTCTGAAAATCTGCAATGAGATACTGCAAAGCGCAATGAAACTTACGGTGACAAAGGAAATATCCACAGATGCAAAATAGAAAGAAACTTTATTAGAAACTTCTTGGTGATGTGTGAATTCATCTCACAGAGTTACACTTACGTTTCGTGGAGCAGTCCATTAACACTGTCTTTGAGGAAACTGAAAAGGGCTTCTTGGATCGAATTGAGGCCCTCGCTGATAAAGGAAATTTCATCCGTTCATAACGTGAAAGAAGCTTTCTGAGAAACTTCTTTCTGATCTGTGAGTTCATCTCACAGACTTATAACTTAGACTTCAGGAAGCAGTTTGCTAACACTCTTTTCGTGGAATGTGGAAAGTGATGTTTGGGAGCCCATCGGGGCCCACGGTGAAAAAGGAAATCTCCTCACATAATAACTAGAGAGAAGCTTTCTGAGAGATTGCTTTCTGATGTGTGACTTCATCACACAGAGTTCCACCGTGCCCTTAGTGGAACAGTTTGTTAACACTCTTGTCGTGGATTCTGCAAAGGTATATTTGGGAGCTCTTTGAGGGCTATGGTGAAAAAAGCAATATCCTCACATAATAACTATAGAGAAGCTTTCTGAGAAACTGCATTGCCATGTGTGAATGCAACTCACAAAGTCACACGTTTCTCTTCATTTATCAGTTTGTAAACACAGTTTTCTGGAAATCTGCAATTAGATACTTCATAGCGCAATGAACCTTACAGTGACAAAGGAAATATCCACAGATGAAAACTGGAAAGAAGTTTTCTTAGAAACTTCTTGGTGATGTGTGAATTCATCTCACAGAGTTACACTTATGTTTCCTGGAGCAGTCCATTAACACTGTCTTTGAGGAACCTGAGAGGGGCTTCCTTGGATCGCTTTGAGACCTAAGCTGTTAAAGGAAATTTCATCCGTTCAAAACGTGAAAGAAGCTTTCTGAGAAACTTCTTTCTGACCTGTGAGTTCATCTCACTGACTTATAACTTAGACTTCAGGAAGCAGTTTGCTAACACTCTTTTCGTGGTATCTGTAAAGTGATATTTGGGAGCCCATAGTGGCCCAAGGTGAAAAAGGAAATATCCTCACATAATAACTAGAGATAAGCTTTCTGAGAGATTCCTTTCTGATATGTGGCTTCATCACACAGAGTTCCACCCTTCCCTTCTTTTAACAGTTTGCTAACACTGTTGTCGTGGATTCTGTAAATTGTTATTTGGGAGCTCTTTCAGGGCTATGGTGAAAAAGGAAATATCTTCAGATAAAAACTGGAAAGAAGCGTTCTGGGAAAATGCACTTCGATGTATGAATGCAACTCACAGAGTTACACGTTTCTCTTCAGTGATCAGTTTGCTAACACAGTTTTCTTGAAATCTGCAATGGGATACTTTTTAGCGCAATTAAGCTTTCGCTGACAAAGGAAATATACTCAGATGAAAACTAGAAAGAAGCCTTTCTTAGAAGCTTCTTGGTGATGTCTGAATTCACCTCACAGATTTGCAATTATGATCCTTGGAACAGTACATTAACACTGTCTTTGAGGAACCTGAGAATTGCTACTTTCCATCGCATTGAGGCTTATACAGATAAAGGAAATATATCAGTTCAAAACGTGAAAGAAACTTTATGAGAAACTTCTTTGTGATCTGTGAATTCATCTAACAGAGTTACACCTTAGGCCTCATGAAGCATTTTGCTAACACTCTTTTCGTGGAACTGGAACGTTGTATTTGAGAGCCCATTGGGGAACTTTGTGAAAAAGGAAATATCCTCAGAGATTGCTTTCTGAGGTGCGACTTCATCACACAGAATTCCACACTTCCCTTCTTGGATCAGTTTGCTAACACTGTTGTCGTGGTTCCTTCAAAGCGATATTTGGAGCTCACTGAAGGCTATGGTGAAAAAGGACATGTCTTCATATAAACTGGAAAGAAGCCTTCTGGGAAAATGCACTTCGATGTATGAATGCAACTCAAAGAGTTACACGTTTCTCTTCACTGATCAGTTGGATAACACAGTTTTCTTCATATCTGCAATGGGATACTTCTTAGCGCAATGAAGCTTATTGCGACAAAGGAAATATCCTCAGATGGAAACTAGAAAGAAGCCTTCTTAGAAACTTCTTGGTGATGTGTGAATTCATCCCACTGATTTACACTTATGTTTCGTCGATCAGTCCATTAACACTGTCTTTGAGGAACCTGAGAAGGGCTACTTTCCATTGCATTAAGGCCTACGCTGATAAAGGAAAAATGATCAGTTCAAAACGTGAAGGAAGCTTTCTGAGAAACTTCTTTGTGATCTGTGAATTCATCTCACAGAGTCACAACTTAGTCCTCAAGAAGCAGTTTGCTAAGAGTCTTTTCGTGTAATCGGCAAAGTGATATTTGGGATCCCGATGGGGCCCATTGTGTAAAAGGAAACATCCTCAAAGCATAAAAGAGAGATGCTTTCTGAGAGACTGCTTTCTACCGTGTGACTTCATCACTCAGGTTTCCACCCTTCCCTTCTTGGAACAGTTTGCTAACACTGTTGTCGTGGACTCTGCAAAGTGATATTTAGGAGCTCATTGAGGGCTATTGTGGAAAAGAAAATATCTTCAGAAAAAAATTGGAAAGAATCCTTCTGGGAAAATGCACTTCGATGTATTAAAGCAACTCACAGCATTACACGGTTCTCTTCAGTGATCAGTTTTCTAACACAGTTTTCTTGAAATCTGCAATGGGATACTTTTTAGTGCAATTAAGCTTTCGGTGACAAAGGAAATATACTCAGAAGGAAACTAGAAAAAAGCTGTATTAGAAACTTCTTGGTGATGTGTGAATTCATCTCACGGCATTACACTTATGTTTCCTAGAACAGTCCATTAACACTGTCTTTCAGGTACCTGAGAAGGGCTATATTGGATCGCATTGAGTCCTAAGGTGTAAAGGAAATATCATCAGTTCAAAATGTGAACGAAGGCTGGGCACGGTGGCTCAAGCCTGTAATCCCAACACATTGGGAGGCCGAGACGGGCGGATCACCAGGTCAGGAGATCGAGACCACCCTGGCTACTACGATGAAACCCCGTCTCTACTAAAGAATACAAAAAACTAGCCGGGCGACGAGGTGGGTGCCTGTAGTCCCAGTTACTTGGGAGGCTGAGGCAGGAGAATGGCGTAAACCCAGGAGGCGGAGCTTGCAGTGAGCTGAGATCCGACCACTGCACTCCACCTTGGGCGACAGAGCCAGAGTCCGCCTCAAAAAAAAAAAATGTGAAAGATGCTTTCTGAAAAACTTTTTTGTGATCTGTGAATTCATGTCACTGAGTTACAACTTAATCCTCATGAATCGGTTTGCTAAGAGTCTTTTCGTGGAATCTTCAAAGTGATATTTTTGGGAGCCCTTTGGGGCCCATTTTGAAAAAGGAAATATTCTCAGATAATAACTAGAGAGAAGCTTTCTGAGAGATTCCTTCCTGATGTGTGACTTCATCACACAGAGTTCCACCCTTCCCTTCTTGGAACAGATTGCTAACACTGTTGTCGTGGATTCTGCAAAGTGATATTTGGGAGTTCGTTGAGGGCAATGGTGAATCTCTTCACATAAAAACTGGAAAGAAGCCTTCTGGGAAAATGCACTTCGATGTATGAAAGCAACTCACAGAGATTCACGTTTCTCTCAGTGATCAGTTTCATAACACAGTTTTCTTGACACCTGCAATGGGATACTTCTTAGTGCAATGAAGCTTACGGTGACAAAGGAAATATCCTCAGATGGAAACTAGAAAGAAGCTTCCTTAGAAACTTCTTGGTGATGTGTGAATTCATCTCACAGAGTTACACTTACGTTTCCCGGAGCATTCCATTAACACTGTCTTTGAGGAACCTGAGAAGGGATAATTTGGATGGCCTTGACGCATACGCGGATAAAGGAAATATCATCAGTTCATAATGTGAAAGAAGCTTTCTGAGAAACTTCTTTGTGTTCTGTGAATTCATATCACAAAGTTACAATTTAGTCCTCATGTAGCAGTTTGCTAACAGTCTTTTCGTGGAATCTGCAAAGTGATATTTGGGAGCCCTTTGGAGCCCATGTTGAAAAAGGAAATATCCTCAGAGAATAACTAGAGAGAAGCTTTCTGAGAGATTGCTTTCTGATGTGGGACTTCATCACACAGAGTTCCACCCTTACCTTCTTGGAACAGTTTGCTATCTCTTTTGTCGTGGATTCTGCAAAGTGATTTTTGGGAGCTCATTCAGGGCTATAATGAAAAAGGAATCATCTTCAGATAAAAACCTGAAGCAACCGTTCTGGGAAAATGCACTTCGATGTTTGAATGCAACTCACAGAAACTTCTTGATGATGTGTGAATTCATCGCACAGAGTTACACTTATGTTTCCTGGAACAGTCCATTAGCACTGTCTTTGAGCAACTTGTGAAGGGCTAATTTCCATCGCATTGAGGCCTACGCTGATAAAGGAAATATCATCAGTTCAAAACGTGAAAGAAGCTTTCTGAGAAACTTCTTTGTGATCTGTGAATTCATCTCACAGAGTTCCAACTTAATCCTCATGAAGCAGTTTGCTGACAGGCTTTTCGTGGATTCTGCAAAGTGATATTTGGGAGCCCATTGAGGCCCATTGCGAAAAAGGAAATATCCTCAGAGAATTACTAGAGAGAAGCTTTCTGAGAGATTGCTTTCTGATATGTGACTTCATCACACAGAGTTCCACCCTTCCCTTCTTGGAAATGTTTGCTAAGACTGTTGTCGTAGATTCTGCAAAGTGATATTTGGGAGCTCATTGAGGGCTATGGTGAAAAAGGAAATATCTTCAGATAAAAACTGGAAGGAAGCCTTCTGGGAAAATGCACTTCGATGTATGAATGCAACTCACAGAGTTACACGTTTCCCATCAGTGATCAGTTTGCTAACACAGTTTTCTTGAAATCTGCAATGGGATACTTCTTAGTGCAATGAAGCTTACGGTGACAAAGGAAATATCCTCAGATGAAAACTAGAAAGAAGCTTTCTTAGAAACTTCTTGGTGATGTGTGAATTCATCTCACGGAGTTACACTTATATTTCCTGGAACAGTCCATTAACACTGTCTTTCAGGTACCTGAGAAGGGCTATATTGGATCACATTGAGGCCTAAGGTGTAAAGGAAATATCATCAGTTCAAAATGTGAAAGATGGCTGGGCGCGGTGGCTCAAGCCTGTAATCCCAACACTTTGGGAGGCTGAGACGGGCGGATCACCAGGTCAGGAGATCGAGACCACCCTGCCTAATACGGTGAAACCCCGTCTCTACTAAAGAATTCAAAACACTAGCCGGGCGACGAGGTGGGCGCCTGTAGTTCCAGCTACTTGGTAGGCTGAGGCAGGAGAATGGCATAAACCCGGGAGGCGGAGCTTGCAGTGAGCTGAGATCCGGCCACTGCACTCCAGCTTGGGCGACAGAGCCAGACTCCACCTCAAAAAAAAAAAAAAAGGGAAAGAAGCTTTCTGAGAAACTTCTTTGTGATCTGTGAATTCATGTCACTGAGTTACAACTTAATCCTCATGAATCGGTTTGCTAACAGTCTTTTCGTGGAATCTTCAAAGTGATATTTTTGGGAGCCCTTTGGGTCCCATTTTGAAAAAGGAAATATTCTCAGATAATAACTAGAGAGAAGCTTTCTGAGAGATTCCTTCCTGATGTGTGACTTCATCACACAGAGTTCCACCCTTCCCTTCTTGGAAGAGATTGCTAACACTGTTGTCGTGGATTCTGCAAAGTGATATTTGGGAGTTCGTTGAGGGCAATGGTGAAAAAAGAAATCTCTTCAGATAAAAACTGGAAAGAAGCCTTCTGGGAAAATGCACTTCGATGTATGAAAGCAACTCACAGAGATACACGTTTCTCTTCAGTGATCACTTTCATAACACAGTTTTCTTGACACCTGCAATGGGATACTTCTTAGTGCAATGAAGCTTACGGTGACAAAGAAAATATCCTCAGATGGAAACTAGAAAGAAGCTTCCTTAGAAACTTCTTGGTGATGTGTGAATTCATCTCACAAAGTTACACTTATTTTTCCCGGAACATTCCATTAACACTGTCTTTGAGGAACCTGAGAAGGGATAATTTGGATGGCCTTGAGGCGTACGTGGATAAAGGAAATATCATCAGTTCAAAATGTGAAAGAAGCTTTCTGAGAAACTCCTTTGTGTTCTGTGAATTCATCTCACAAAGTTACAATTTAGTCCTCATGAAGCAGTTTGCTAACAGTCTTTTCGTGGAATCTGCAAAGTGATATTTGGGAGCCCTTTGGAGCCCATGGTGATAAAGGAAATATCCTCACATAATAACTAGAGAGACGTTTTCTGAGAGATTGCTTTCTGATGTGGGACTTCATCACACAGAGTTCCACCCTTCCCTTCTTGGAACAATTTGCTAACACTGTTGTCGTGGATTCTGCAACGTGATCTTAGGGAGCTCATTGAGGGCTATAACGAAAAAGGAAACATCTTCAGACAAAAACCTGAAGCAACAGTTCTGGGAAAATGCACTTCAATGTATGAAGGCAACTCACAGAGTTACATGTTTCCCTTCAGTGATCAGTTGGATAACACAGTTTTCTTGACACCTGCAATGGGATACTTTTTAGCGCAATGAAGCTTAAGGTGACAAAGGAAATATCCTCAGATGTCAAGTAGAAAGAAGCTTTCTTAGAAACTTCTTGGTGATGTGTGAATTCATCTCACAGAGTTACACTTATGTTTCATGGAACAGTCCATTAACACTGTCTTTGAGGAACTTGCGAAGGGCTACTTTCCATCGCATTGAGGCCTACGCTGATAAAGGAAATATCATCAGTTCAAAACGTGAAAGAAGCTTTCTGAGAAACTTCTTTGTGATCTGTGAATTCATCTCACAACTTAATCCTCTTGAAGCAGTTTGCTGACAGTCTTTTCATGGATTCTGCAAAGTGATATTTGGGAGCTCCTTGGTTCCCATTGTGAAAAAGGAAATATCCTCAGAGAATTACTAGAGAGAAGCTTTCTGAGAGATTGCTTTCTGATGTGTGACTTCATCACACAGAGTTCCACCCTTCCCTTCTTGGAACCGTTTGCTAACACTGTTGTCGTGGATTCTGCAAAGTGATATTTGGGAGCTCATTGAGGGCTATGGTGAAAAAGGAAATATCTTCATATAAAAACTGGAAAGAAACCTTCTGGGAAAATGCACTTTGACTTACGAATGCAAGTCACAGAGTTACACGATTCTCTTCAGTGATCAGAATACTAACACAGATTTCTGGAAATCTGCAATGGGATATTTCCTAGCGCAATAAAGATTACGGTGACAAAGGAAATATCCTTAGAATGAAAACTTGAAAGAAGCTTTCTTAGAAACTTCTTGATGATGTGTGAATTCATCTAACAGAGTTACACTTATGTTTCCTGTAACAGTCCATTAACACTGTCTTTGAGAAACCTGAGACGGGCTACTTTCCATCTCATTGAGGCGTACGCTGATAAATGAAATATCATCAGTTCCAAACGTGAAAGAATCTTTCTGAGAAACTTCTTTCTGGTCTGTGAATTCATCTAACAGTGTTACAATTAGTTCTCCTGAAGCAGTTTGCTAACAGTCTTTTCATGGAATATGCAAAGTGATATTTGGGAGCCCTTTGGGGCCCATTGTGGAAAAGGAAATATCCTCAGAGAAAAACTAGAGAGAAGCTTTCTGAGAGTTTGCTTTGTGATATGTGACTTTATCACACAGAGTTCCACCCTTCCATTCTTAGAACAGTTTGCTCACACTGTTGTCATGGATTCTGCAAAGTGATATTTGGGAGCTCATTGAGGGCTATGTTGAAAAAGGAAATATCTTCGGATAAAAAGTGGAAAGAAGCCTTCTGGGAAAATGCACTTCGATGTATGAATTGAACTCACAGAATAGCACGTTTCTCTTCAGTGATCAGTTTGCTAACACAGCTTTCTTGAAATCTGCAATGGGATACTTCTGAGAGCAATGAAGTTTATGGTGACAAAGGAAATATCCTCAGATGAAAACTAGAGAGAAACTTTCTTAGAAACTTCTTGGTGATTTGTGAATTGATCTCACAGAGTTACACTTACGTTTGCTGGAACAGTCCATTAACACATTCTTTAAGGAACCCGAGAGGGCTACTTTCCATCACATTGACGCCTACCCTGATAAAGGAAATATCATCAGTTGAAAACGTGAAAGAAGCTTTCTGAGAAACTTTTTGTGATCTGTGAATTCATCTCACAGAGTTACAACTTAGTCTTCTGGAAGCAGTATGCTAACAGTCTTTTCGTGGAATCTACAAAGTGATATTTGGTAGCCCATTGAGGCCCATGGTGAAAAAGGAAATATCCTCAGAGAATACCTAGTGAGAATCTTTCTGAGAGATTGCTTCCTGATGAGTTACTTCATCACACAGAGTTCCAACCTTGCCTTCGTGGAACAGTTTGCCAACACTGTTGTCGTGGATTCTACAAAGTGATATTTGGGAGCTCATTGAGGGCTATGGTAAAAAAGGAAATATCTTCAGATAAAAAGTGGAAAGAAGCCTTCTGGGAAAATCCACTTCGATGTATGAATGCAACTCCCAGAGCTACCTGTTTCTCCTCAGTGGTCAGTTTGTTAACACAGTTTTCATGAAATCTGCAATGGGATACTTCTGAGCGCAATGAAGCTTACGGTGACAAAGGAAATATCCTCAGATGGAAAGTAGAAAGAAGCTTTCTTTGAAACTTCTTGGTGATATGTGAATTCATCTCACAGAGTTACACTTATGTTTCCGGGAACAGTCCATTAACACTCTCTTTGAGAAACCTGAGAAGGGCTACTTTCCATCGCATTGAGGCCTACGCTGAGAAAGGAAATATCATCAGTTCACAATGTGAAAGAAGCTTTCTGAGAAACTTCTTTGTGATCTGTGAATTCATCTCACAGAGTTACAACTTAGTCCTCATGAAGCAGTTTGCTAACTGTCTTTTCGTGGAATCTGCAAAGTGATATTTGGGAGCTCACTGTGGCCCATAGTGAAAAAGGAAATATCCTCAGAGAAGAACTAGAGAGAAGCTTTCTGAGAGATTGCTTTCTGATGTGTGACTTCATCACACAGAGTTCCAACCTTCCCTTCTTGGAACAGTTTGCTAACACTGTTGTCGTGCATTCTGCAAAGTGATATTTGGGATCTCATTGAAGGCTATGGTGAAAAAGGACATATCCTCGGATCAAAACTGGAAAGAAGCCTTTTGGGAAACTGCATTACCATGTGTGAATGCACCTCACAGAATTACTCGTTTCTCCTCTGTGATCAGTTTGCTAACACAGTTTTCTTGAAATCTGCAATGGAATACTTCTTAGCGCTATGCAGCTTACGGTGACATAGGAAATATCCTCAGATGAAAACTAGGAAGAAGCTTTTTTAGAAACATCTTGGTGATGTGTGATTTCATCTCACATTGTTACACTTATGTTTCTTGGAGCAGTCCATTTCAACTGTCTTTCAGAAACCTGAGAAGGGCTTACTAGTATCACATTGAGGCCTAGGCTGATAAAGGAAATTTCATCCGTTCAAAATGTGAAAGAAGCTTTCTGAGAAACTGCTTTCTGATCTGTGAGTTCATCTCACAGACTTATAACTTAAACCTCAGGAAGCAGTTTGCTATCACACTTTTCGTGGAATCTTTAAAGTGATACTTGGAAGCCTTTAGGGGCCCATGTTGAAAAAGGAAATAAACTCACAAAATAACTAACGGGAAGCTTTCTGAGAAACTGCATTGCCATGTGTGAATGCAACTCACAGATTTACACGTTTCTCCTCAGTGATCAGTTTGTTAACACAGTTTTCTGGAAATCTGCAATTAGATACTTCATAGCGCAATGAACCTTACGGTGACAAAGGAAATATCCACAGATAAAAACTAGAAAGAAGCTCTCTTTGAAATTTCTTGGTGATGTGTGAATTCATCTCACAGAGATACACTTATGTTTCGTGCAGCAGTCCATTAACACTGTCTTTGAGGATCCTGAGAAGGGCTTCCTTGTATCGCTTTGAGGCCTACACTGATAAAGGAAATTACATCCGTTCAAAACGTGAAAGAAGCTTTCTGAGATACTTCCTTCTGACCTGTGAGTTCATCTCACCGACTTATAACTTAGACTTCAGGAAGCAGTTTGCTAACACTCTTTTCGTGGAATCTGGAAAGTGATATTTGGGAGCCCATAGGGGCCCATGGTGAAAAAGGAAATGTCCTCACATATGAACTAGAGAGAAGCTTTCAGAGAGATTCCTTTCTGATG